>NC_133451.1:50440000-50740000 GCF_048565385.1 Saimiri boliviensis
GAGCTTCCTAACCACTGCCCTGCCCTGCAGATTTTGGACTAAGACTGCAACATCAACTCTTACCAGAATTTCTGGACTACCAGCTCACCCTACGGATTTCAGACTTGCCAGTTCCCACAATTATGTCAGCCAATTAAAAATAAAAGTATCTATGGTTAGCTAGCTAGATAATAGATAGATAAATGATTGATAGATAGATAGATGCGCAGATAGACACATAGATACATAGATACACAGATAGATAGACAGTGATATACTATTCGTTCTGTTTCTCCAGGGAACCCTGAGTGACATAGTTCTACAGTAGATATTTCCAGGTTCTGGGAAGGAGCCCAAAAGAAAGGGTTTCAATCTCACAATCTGAGAAAAGGCCCAAAGGAAAGATTTTCAAGCATGGCCCTTCCTTAGCCCGTTAGGATGTAAGGGTGCTGTGTCAGACACTGCTAGAGCCCAACCCAACAGCCATTCTCTCTTATTTCTTCCTTACTAAAAGTATTCTAATTTGGCTGGCAGATTTCTTCACTGATTTGCCTTTCCCTCTCTGCCATTCTTCCTGTCTGGAATATAGATGCAAAGCCTCATGATACAGCAGCTATTTTGCAATCTTGAAGATAAAAGCCACAAAGAATGGTAGAGAGGTGGAAGGACTCTGCACAGGTGAAGACGTTATGATTAGGTGTATCAGCCCTAGACTTAAGTACCTCTGCTTTTCTTAATAGGACAAAAATAAATCTTCCTTGCCTATGCCACTCTTGTTAAGTTCCTGCTACTTGCAGCTGAGTGTGCCCTTGACTGATGTTACCTAACCTCAGTCACTATCAGATTAAGCAATGGCATTACTTTCAGAGGGTCACTGAGAAAAAATTGCCTGGGAGAAGAGTAAAGAGCCTGGAGATCTGACTGACTTTTTCTGAAGCCCTTTACCAAGTAGCAGATTAGTGGAGCTCACGTGATCATATTTACCAGTCATCACCTTGATTAGAACACCCGAGAGGTAAGTGTTCATGGACTCAAACTAAAGAGTTGGATGGAAGAGTGTCAAGGATATGTCATCATCAGGAGGCAGGAAGTGAGAGGGTGTCTTTTGGTTTTATAAAGTAGAAGCATAGTTTTGAAAAGTAGGAAACCCATTACAAATAAAATATCTGAACTCGTAGTCCAGAAGGTGTCTGGTTTAAACCAAAAAGAAATTACTAGTTAGAGGCATGAACAGCATCCTATCTATAAATAAAGACTGCCATCTTATCTGTTTTCTCCTACATTTGCCCTTCATGTTTTTTTCTCCTTATTCACTGAATCATTCATTCATTCAACAAACATTCATTAAGCATATAGGCACTAGGCACACAAAGATGAATAAGACAAAGTTCATGCTTTCAAAAAGAAAAATTGGGTGGAAAAACAGAATTGTGAGCAGATACATACCAAATTTGTTTAAGTGCTATAGAAAAGATAAGAATAATAAGTCATGAACCACAGACTGTGCCCAGAGGACTTAGGTATGACCCCGTAGCGTAGAAGACATTTAGAGCTGGAATGTGAAGTTTAAATAGGAATTTCCTGTTAGAGACAGGGGAAGACCATGTCCATTTCCTAGATCCCTATCTTTGCAGACATGGATATTGAAGGGTATTTGACCCATCCGTTATCACCTTCTCCGAGGTGAGCAGGGGTGAATGAGGAAGGAAGAGAATTCTGAGCAAAGGGAGCAGCTTACACAGAAGCCCTGTGGAAGCTGGAGTTTGACAGGCAAGAAGAAATGGAACTCTGATGGTGAGGTGGAGAGCAATATGAGATGAAGCTGGGGAAGATTTTAGAGAATCAGAATGATACTGGGATAGACCATGTGAAGGAATTGTTGGGTGTTTCATTTTTGGTTTTTGTATTTTTTCCTAGGGCAATAAAAAGTCACTGAACTTTTTTGTGTATGTAGACTATATGATCATCTTAACAGCTAATCATCTGAAGCTCTTAGACTAACAAACTGTGGTTTCATCCAGTAACATGGGATTCTGAGTTTTTCTTGTCACCGTTACAAATAAGCTGTAAGCTCATTGGTGGGAACAGTCATAGGTATCAGAATATCTTCTTATCTTTCATAGCGTTATATAGTTCTTCTTCTCAATAAAGGCAGGCACACTGGCAAACTTTAATAACTCTCAGGTGTAATTAGGAACAGCCACTCCCTTTTCAACTTGCATAGGAAGCCCTTTCCACTGAGGAGGGCACCCTGTCAGTCTCTGGGTGGCATCCAATGAAGCCAAGGGTTACACAAAGCACCAGGAAAAGATGCAGATAATAGCAGGAGGTAATGATATTTACACAAAATACAACGTCCAAAGAGTAGGACCTGGAGCCCAGCAGATATCACTGCATTGACTGCTGCATTTTATTTATACCCTCCTGAATATGTCATTTTCCATAGTTAGGATGTCAGGCTGTGACCTGAATTTCCAAGTGTGTTGCTTGTACCACCAGCCATTAGCTTGCAGCCAGGCAGGAATTTAAGTACGTAAAGTGGGGCTTGCATATTCAGTGTTTTAGGTAAGGAGGATGCCTTGGATCTTGGCCCAGATGAGAAGGAGTTGCCTTTCTTTTACATTAATATGGTCTTACTTAAAGCAACATATTTACACAAAACACACATACACACACAGAAAATTCTCAAAGGGCTTTCTAGGGAGGACCTTTTAAGAAGGAACACTCTCAGAAGCATATTTTATTTGCAAAGGTAAGGAGCTAAATTGAAGGGTTAACAGCAAGAATGAAAAAGCTGAGAAATGCTATGCCAGAGACATGATGATTCCTCTGGAATCTCAGATTTTTCTCTAGGGAAAGCAGCAACCAAGGTCAAATGGAAAAGCATGGGAAAAAATTAAACATGGCTCTGCTTTAAATTGCTAGCAACACTATCAGGAATGCGTGGCTGCCCTATTGGTAGGAGGTAGGGGGAACTAGGGTTCTTTTCCAGAAATCTGCTTAGGGTATGGGAATGGATTTTGAAAACAAACAAAATCCGTTTTATCCTCAAACTTGAAAGGGCTAGGAGTCCTGTATCCCCAACTGCTGAACATACTCTAACTGCTTACCTGGACTTTGTTTTGCCCTGTGGCAAACAGGTCTTTTGATGACCAAGGGTGGCGGTGGCAACCAGAAGTGAGCAAACAGATCACCGTATCATCAACTTAAACACAGCAAGTGTCCAAGTGTTTTTTGAAGAACTCTATCTTGTCTTCTGACAGAAATAAGGAGTATTTTTCTGAACAATCTCTTCTCCTGCCTAGTTCTCAAAAGAATCCTCTTTTTTCCCCTATTCCACGCATCCTTGTGCTGCCTCTCATTCTTCTTACTTTCATCAAAACATTTTCTAAAAGGCTCTTAACCGATGATAGTATTTTGAATGAAGAATCTATTCTCTCAAAGCAGCAGTGGGAACATGGCTTGTTTGCAGGTGTAAGTTCTGGAATTTTAGTTACGCGTTGCACTGAGCATCTACTATATACATCCAGGACTTTTTGCTTTCGTTGTTTGGTTCCCATATTGGAAGTATGATTTGTCTGTTCAGCATGCTTTCCTTTGGAGAATTACCCCTCCCTAGTGCATAACAATTTTGCTCAGCTTGTATGGTTTAGGTGAAATTCCCCTTCCCTTCCTCTTCCCTCAGGAAAGGGCTTTTGACCCCATCTTGGCCAATCACAGTATTCTAAAATCATTTGCCATGTCATGGGTTTAAGAGTGAGCATGTGGCAGTTGCTGACATTTGGATATTTTCGTTTCTCTTTGACTGCAGCTCTCTGTGCCCTGTTGCAATAAAATATTCAGTTAATACAATAATTAGCTCTCTCTTTTGTTCACAAACAAAATTGCAGTTGAAAATGGATGTGCATAAACAAATAGATTGTTGCTTATAAATGGAAAACTTGGCTCAGGTAAGGGCTTCCGGGAGCTCCACAAGGACTTAAAAGACAAAACTGACAGAAGCCATTTCAATACAAAAATAAACTCCTTCACCTTCACATCTAAATACACAATGATTTCACTTAGCGAAACTTGCAAACACACTATTTGTGTGTTTGTTTCTTTTTCTCAAAAAAGACGTTTGCGGCTGATGACAAAATGTCCTAAAAACATCCCATTTCTTTGGAACATGGATTCAACCCCCTACACACAGTTTGGGTTATGGAAGCTGTTTGTGGGTCCATTTATTAGTAAATCCATAATGACACTGGGCATTTTTCATTTTTTCTCCACTTTCAACTTAAAATTGTGATACTATATCTATGTTCAATATGCCTTTCACATTTATTGCCTTTATACTTACTGGACGTGATGAGGTTAATAGCCTTTGGAAAAATACCTCAGAAATTAAGCAGAAATCAGCAAAGTGGTCATAGGTGAAAATGGCATGGTTGCTTTTGCCTTTTTTAGTGGCAAACAGAATAGACACTTTTTTTTTTTAACTTAAAGCCAAGCGTTGTTCCTATTCATGTAATTAACAACATTTCCTAAGTAGAGGAGCTTCTGTACTGATTAAGCCAGGGTTATGTTAGCCCTTCCATAAAACTTAGGATCGGAAGATTTTAAAATTAATTAACAGTTTTGGAATAGTATTGCTGTCCTCAGTGAGCTTTCCAACTCCTGGAAAGGCACTTACTGTAATGAAAAATAGGAAGGAAACTTCTGTTGATATCCCCAGGTGCAGAATACTAAAGAAGGGACAGAGGTTGCACTGGGTAGATGCTAATGTCACCCAGTTCTGAGAGTCTTTGGCTCTATGTTTTTTCTCCACCCACTGGGGGCAACCTTGATCACACAGCTTGCCTTTAGGGAAGCCAGAGAACATGCTGGTCTGGTCCTCTTTGCAGCTAGCATACACAACACACTTGTTAAAAGCACAGACTTAGTAATCAGAGAGACCTGGGTCCACATTCTGCCTGTTTTTCACTAGCTGTGTGGTCACACTTCTGAGCCTGTTTTTTCAATCTATAAAATGAGAATACTAATGAATGCCTTCCTCATTGAGCTGTTATGATTAAGTGGCATAATGCCTGGAAAGTTCCTAGAACATATGTTGGAACATGATAAATTTACCCCTATTACTACTATTATGCATAAATCATTGGGAATTATGGTTTAAATATTTTCTTTTGAAAAGAATTTTTTTGAAGAAAAACTCAAGGAAGCAGAAAAGCAAAGAACAGCTCAAAGAAGCCCCCATGTACCCATTACGCAGGCAAGTCAAGTCGTCAACTAATAACGGTGACTCTTGCTTTATGTCCCCACCCACCACTTATCCCCCCTGCAAATCCCGAACATAAATAATTTCATCTGGGGCTTATAGGCTTCTTTGTTAAAGAGTATCTGTCCTAAAAGACCAATCTACTCCAGCTGTGTTGGCAAGAAAGCCTCTGGATTATCGTGGTGTTTTCCTAGGTTTACCTTTTCCAAAATGAATCCCAAAGAATATTTTTCCACAGTGTGTTAATAGGTTTTTACACCAAAAGTATACAGTTCTCGGATCAAGTAAATTCTCAAATCATTAAATTAAGAGATGTCATTCTTCTTTATGCTACATGCTTTTTGGAACATTTAATAGGTTCTTATACCATCAGCCTCTAAGAAGACAATAGAGGGTGCAGAATTTCTTACACGTATTAAACTCTGCAACTACCTTCTCTAGTGGCATCTTGGGGACCAAATGCTCAATGGAACATACTTTGGCCAGCACAGAATCAGACAAATGCTATTTTGTGGGATTGTTGCCACTATTTGGGTAGCCAGATGGCCTGCTCCAGGCCACACATCTGCACTTTCTTTGAGCTTCTTCAGTTTCCATTTGCTTAGTGTAACAAGAAAGGAGCCAGAATCTTGAGTTCTGGGGGCCACTGTCCCTATTGGTAAAGGAGACATGGTATAGATTCTTTCACTATCTTGACACACAGGAAAGGACCGTTAAAATGGTGTGGGAAGTGAGAGAAGAGTGAATAGAATTGAATTGAGTGTGAGATATGATATCCCAGTCCTGCATTTCTAAACAATAGCAGTCTACATAAGCAGAGCCCTGTGAACTTGAGGCTTTGGATTTTATACCGTCACTGACTGTTAGCATTAGACTGGGATTTGTGCTTAATGACTTAAGGAAGGGGAGAAATGGAGAGCTTGGAGGATCTTTTAAAAATGTTGAGTCAAAGTTCCCGTCTGAAGTGTGTCATCAAGAACATGGGTTGCCTCTTTGGTTATGAGGTGACTGTGCTGTCCTGTGCGCCTCTGTGAACCTTACTTTTCAAATGATGCGGAGCGAGAGTCACCTGCGGGAAGGGGAGAAGCTGTGAGGAGATGTGGTAGGTATTTACTGAAGTCCACTCACATCCAGTTCTCCTCTCTTTCTGGGAGCTTTGAAGTTGTATTCTTAACTCCCTTACAGTGAAGTGGAGCCATTTGACTAGTTCTCCCAGCCATTTGACTAGGAGCAGAAGTAAAATTAGTCACTTCTAGGCTGAGTTAGTGAGAGGCCCAGACACGATTCTCTAGGCTTTCATTTCCCTGTCACAATGTCTGGGTAGTTGCCTGCGTATTTCGGGTGGTACAGCTATGAAATGGAGTAGCATCTGCCAACCCGGGGAAAATGAATGATTCTGTGGAGCAGAGCCCCTCACTGACCCATGATGGACATATAGTGTGAGCAAAAATAAACCTTTGTTGTGTTAAACTACTAGGTTTTGGGGGGTCATTTTTCACCAAGGCATAACTAATGCTTCCTGATTGATATAGGAGGCCTAGCTGTGTATATTACTGCCCCACTTATCTTCTCCACGCTCAAACAGGCCAGCACCTAGCATGGGTGTCTAACAGCAAATCTTAATGAAACAGAATTATGGATGCTTTACACTAGAGTCTGGTCTCTGATGATAAGTTAAAAATATAAAAAACGTGTCAAAGGATGATATGATGTGAACGTGTCCCCCAAAAGCTTGTGTGTGTGGGAAACATAGTCCTCCTCAATGCAGCAATGTTGAAAGGTAGGGCTTTGGGGAGGTGATTGAGTTATCCAGAGAACTGAATTAATTCATTCATAGATTAATGGGTTATGGAGGGAGTGGGATAAGTGTTACCACAGCGGGTCTTTTATAAAAGTCAGCTTGGCTATCTCTTTTGTGAGCCCCCTTGGCCACTCGATGTTGTGTGCCACCCTGGGACTCTACGTAGAGTCCCCACAAGCAAGAAGGCTTTCCCCAGATAGAGCTCCTCAGTGTTGGACTTTACAGCTTCCAGACTGTAAACAATACATTTCTTTCCTTTATAAACTACCTAGTCAAAGATATTCTGGTATGGCAACAGAAAACAGACTGAGGCAGGTGGAGGTCAATTTCTGAGCCTCCTTTCTCAACAGTTGCTAAGTAGTCAACTCAACTGAGTTCTCTGATATTCTTCTTTATTTATCATAAAGATGAATCAGAGAGAGGGTTTCTGAAGCCTCTAATACCTGCCAAGTAATACATACTAATAACCAACTAATGCACTAAGTGATTACTAGTACCAGGCATTTTCCCAGCACTTTAGGTACATATTTACCTCACTTAATCTTCATAATAACCCAGAAGTTAGTACTAATATCATCCCTATTTTACAGAACTTTGCCTTACAGAGAAAACAGAAGGAATTTGAGTAATTTGACCTAAGTCACAAAAAATAAGAAGCAATAGAACTGGAATAAAATTCAAGACCACACTCTAACCACTATATTTTATGGCTCTCACAATTACCGCTTAAAAGTAATGTCTCCAGCTGTTTTTCAACTTCAGTCTCTTCCTGCCTTCCTCTACTTCCCCATTAACCAGCCATTTCTGTAACCATCAGTGATTGAATAAAGAACAGAAGCATGAATCCCCAACTTTATTTACTTTGTAAATGGACATACATTATTTTATGTAGGCTGAGGTTGTTTCTGTGGTAGGTGGGGAATCCTGGTGCAAGGCTGGATAAACTATGAGGGCTCATCAGGGTGCACAACGGCTGACCAAATGAGGTTGAGCTTCCGATTCATGTTTAGCCACCCTACTAGATGGGGAGGACAAGGTATTTGAAGCATACAAAACCACAGTGTTGATGAATGCAGAGAATTTTTTTAAATTTTACTTTTTGATATGAAGACAATCTGTCTTTTGTAAGAAATACGAAAAATACAAAGAGGTACAAAGAAGCAACTTAAAATCATCTATATTGCACCTAACCTGCATTTAACCTACATTTAATCAGATATTTCTGCACTATTTGTTGAAAATATTTTCCCTTTCTCTACTGGATTGCTTTGGTGATTTTGTCAAAAATCAATTAGCCAAAAAAATTGTATATTTATTATTAGAGTCTATATTCTGTTCCATTGATCTATTTGTCTATTTTATAGGGATTTCTGTAGTTTTTATAGTAACTCTTAAAATCAGATAATCTGGGCCTCCTTTGTTCTTCTTTTTTAAAAGTTTTTGTTTATTATTTTATTATTATTATTATTATTATTATTATTGAGATAGGTTCTGGCTCTGTTTCCAGAACCACTATACTGGAGTGTAGTGGTGTGATCTCTGCTTAGCATCCCAGGCTCAAGCAATCCTCCCACCTCAACCTCCCAAGTAGCGCACACTGCCACACCTGGCTAATTTTTGTATTTTTTGTGGAGAATGGGTTTCACCATATTGCCGAGGTTGGTCTTGAACTCCTGAGCTCAAGCAGTCCACCTGCCTCAGCCTCCTGAAGTGCTGGGATTATAGGCATGAGCCACTATGCTGTGCCCACATTATTTTGACATTCTACATCCTTTGTTTAAATATACATTTTACTATTAATTAACATGACAATTTCTTTTAAATAAATGTCTATTGACATTTTGATAGAGATTGTGTTGAATCTATAGGTCAGTTGGGGAAGAACTGGCATCTTATTAATAGTGAGTCTTCCAATTCAGGAGAATAGCATATCTCTTCATATATTTAGGTATTTTTTAAATTCTCTCAAAAAGTTTGCTATTTTTAGTCCAGAATTTTGTACTGCTTCAGATACATCTCACACCTTTTTATAGTGATCCAAATAATTTATAATTTCACTTGCCTTTGCTTCTTTGACACATGGGCTATTTAAAGGTATATTGTTCAATTTCTTAATATTCGGCTTTTTTTCCTTTTAGGTCTTTTACTTTTACCGACTTCCAAGTTAATTCTCCTGAAATAAGAAAATATGCTATGTATAATTTTAATCTTTTGAAATTTATTGAGACATTTTGTAGTCCTGCATATGGTCTATCTTAATAAGCATTTGATGTGCACTTGAAAAGAAGATGTATTCTTCTATTTTGAGATGTGTTCAAATAGGTCAAAGAAATCTAGATGGCTAATAGTGATGTTCAAATAGTCTAAATTTTTAACGAGGTTACATATGCATGTGCACACACACACACACTCCCCATCATCAGTTTCAGAGGTTTTGCTGAGTACAAAACTCATGATTAACAATTTTTTTTTCTTTTAGCACTTTAAAGACATCATTCCAATTTTTTCTGGGCTCATTTTTTCTAAGGAAAAGTCCCCCATCGTTCATGTTGTTATTTTCCTATGTGTAGTGTGTCTTTTTTCACTCTGGCTGCTTTCAAATTTTTTCTCTTCATCTGATTTTCATCTGTTTGATGATGATGAATCTATTTGTAACTTTCTTCGTATTAATTCTGCTTGTGCTTCATTGAGCTTCTTGGCTCTTTGCGTTGTTATTTTCATCAAATTTAGAAAGATTTTCACCATTATTTTTTAAAATATTTTTTTCTGTTTTCTTGTCTCTCTCTTCTCCATCTAAGGAATCAATTAAATGTGTCTTAGGCTTTTTCGTATTGTTCCACAGGCCACTGAGTCTCTGTGCATTTTTTCAAACTTATTTTCTCTGTTACCTTGATTATTTATATTGATTTATCTTCAAGTTCACTAACATTTCTGCTGTCTGCAGTCTGTTCATAAGCCTAACTACTAAATTTTTCATTTCATATATTACACATATTACTTCTGGAATGTCTTAATTCTTTTTTATTTTTCTATGAGTTTTTACATCTAGTCACTTTTTATGACCATCTTTTTACTTAAATCTTGGAGAATGTTTATAATAGCGGCTTTCAAGTCTTTTTCAGCAAATTCAAATGTATAAGAAATTTCAGGAGCTGTTTGTGGTGACTTGTTTTCCTGTTTCTTTTCATAGCTAGTTAGTTTTAATTGTGTATTGGACATTGTGGATAATATATTGTAGAAATATATTGTAGAAACCTGGAGATTCTGTTATCTTCCTTGAAACAAATTTTTTTTTCTTTCAACAGTTTAATTACTAATCACTCCCCATGAATATGTAATGGCTTGGTTTTAAGCTTTATTAGTAACCTGCTTCAGTTTTTCCCTGTTTTAAAGCTTTTACTCAGCCTGAGGGACATAGATTTTACTACAAAATCATAGTCTTCATGGCATTTCAAAAGAAAAGTCTTCCTCAGCAATTGCTCTCCTGGTCATTTAGTCCAGAGAAATAAAAACCTATGCTGTACAAAAACCCATACACAAATGATTATAGAAGCTTTATTTGTAATAACCCAAACTGGAAACAACCAAGACATCCCCCTCATTAGGGGAATGGCTAATCACATTGCATTACGGTCATACCATGAAATGCTGCTCAGGAACAAAGTGAAACTATTGATCATGCAACAATTTGGGTGGATCTCGAGAGCATTATACTGAGTTATAACACAAAAAGAAAGCCAGCCTCAAAAGGTCACATACTGTATGACTGCATATACATAACATTTACAAAATGACAAAATTAGAGAGATTGAGGACGTTTTAGGTCACTGCCAGGGGTTAGAGATGGTTGGTTGGTTGGGCATGTCTATAAGGATTCACATGAGGGGCTTTTTCATGGTGATGACGTAGTTTTATATCTTTTTCTTTTTAGGGACAGGATCTCCCCTTTCATCCAAGCTGGAGGGCAGCGGCACAATCGTAGCTCACTGCAGCCTCAAACTCCTGGGCTCAAGTGATCCTCCCACCTCAGCCTTCTGAGTAGCTAGGACTGCAAGTGCACTCTCATACCTGGTATATAGGTACACCTGTGCACCCTGCCCTACCTGACTATTCATATATTTGAATATATATATAATCTCATACATATGAGATTATATCACATCTCTACTAATCTCTCTCTATATATTAGAGATTATAGAGACAGAGAAATTAGTAGAGATATGATATAATTCTCTATCTATCTATATATATATCTATAGATAGACAGATAGATAGATAGATAGATAGATAGATAGATAGATAGATAGAGTCTATATATGTATTAGAGATTAGTAGAGATGTGGTCTCATTATGTAGCCCAGGCTGATGTCAACGTCCCAACCTATGGCCTTATGCTATGGAGGACACAGAGGGTGAAGTATTCGAAGAATGATCAGAAAATGAGTAGGAGCCCCAGGATAATTTGTAAAAATGTTAGTTATCTTCCTACCTCGGCCTCCCTAAGTTCTAGGATAACAGGCATGAGCTACTATACTTGGCATGGTTCTATATCTTGATTGTAGTAGAGGTAACATGAATTTACTCATAGCATAAAGTGGCATAGAATAGTACACATGTATTGCGCTAAGTTTATAGATTTGTTCTGATATTGTATTATAGTTATGTAAAATATAACTGAGTGACTGGTACATGAGACTTATCTTTGTAACTTTCTGTGACTTTAGTATTTATTATTTCAAAACAAAAGGCTTAGAAGAAATACAGAAAATCCTGAGCTTTTTACCAAGCCCATCCAACTTCAAAGTCTGTCTCCCTTGTATTGAATAACAGCTAAAATTCTGCCCAGCTTTTTCAGACTTCTAGTTGTTGAGTTCCACTCAGCAAATTGGAATCTTCCTCTTGCCTCTAGTTCATCCGTGGATTCGAAGAGCGTTTGTCATCAGATCTGCTGGTTTCTTCTTTTACAAGTGCCTCCTGTTCAGGATTTCTCCCCTCAATTTTCAGCCACTCTGGCAGCCCCACATTGCATCTTCTGATATCTCAAGCCAATAAGATGCTAGCTTTCTCTGCTTGAATTCCAGCCACCCTACACTTCATAGAATGCAGAGTGCCCTCAGAGGAGCAGTCAGACAAATGCAGACCTCACCCACTGTTGTCTGCTGCTTCCAAGGTTTGAATCCCTTAGAAATTCTACCCACTTTCCTTCTATCTCCAGTGCCTTCAAATCATTATGTCATATAAATATACAGGCAAATACATGTATATAGAACACAGCATGCATAAAGGCCAATTACAAATTCATATTATTATTCTACATCTTTAGAATTTTTTACAGATTACAGACCACTTTTCCATTTTATGAATATTAATCTTGTGAGTTAAAAGGAATATTATTATACACTATCTGATCATTATACAAATTATCCTGGGCCTCATTCTCGTTTCCTGATCATTCGTCAGTCTCACAAGTGCTTCACCCGTTGTGTTCTCCATGGCATTTGGGTTCACTAGGGCTCGCCCCTCATTTGCTTTTTCACGTTGCCTCTTCCCCACAGGTAATCTCATAATTTTAACTACTTCCTGTGAACTACCAGGTTCCATCACTGTATGTAGTAAAGTCAGGACCTCTGATCAGATACTAACTCACAATTGCCGATTGGGATTCTGAGTGCTGACAATCTGAATATCTAATTGCCTACTGGAATCTCTACATGCATGCACACAGACCTCAAAAAGCATGTTCAAAATTCAACACTGTGTCTTCCCCTACGATTTTATTTTCTTCCTGTATTTTCTCTTGCTTGGAGCGGTACCACCACTCTTAGCACTCAAGCTAGAAAAATGTACGTTGTCTCTCACCCTTCTGGTCCAAATACTCATTAAGTCTTTCCAAGTCGACACCTGGTTTGAGCTCCACCTTTCCTCTCCACCCTACTTTTACGCTAGTTCAGTATCTCAGCATTTCTCATCTAGACTGTGGCAGTAAACTCCCAATTGGTCTCTTCATTTCTAATCTTGCAAGGTCTAGGCCAGGGATTACAGGTCTAGAAAGCAAACTTGGACTGTGATCTAAGTTAAAGAGGAACCATGGGTTAATAAGTGCCTCTGTGGCAATATAGAAATCCCCCAAATTAGATTGCTAACATCAGCAAAAATTAATACGTTTGTTCTCTTTTAGTGAAGGCAGACAGATTTAATAATAGCAGTTCCTGAGGGACTGCGGAGTGGGGAGGTGGGGAGAGACAGCATGGGGAGAAATGACAGGCATAGGTGAGGGGGAGGAAGGCAGCAAATCACACTGCCATGTGTGTACCTATGCAACAATCTTGCATGTTCTTCACATGTACCCCAAAACCTAAAATGCAATAAAAAAATTTAAAAAAAATAATAATAATAGCAGTTCTTTGGGTAGACGGTGGGTAGGCAGACCACAGCTTCTGATGGCTCTGGTCCATTTGAGAAATAAAGTTACATATAATATATATAAAGTATTGTATATGTGATGTTACATATAAAATTTTATTTCTTAAATGGCTAACGTTGAGGGATCTCTGAGGATTTTTCCAGGACCTTCATGCTGGGATCTGGTGCTATTTTTTAAGGAATAAACATACCAGGAGCAAAATAAGTCACAGATATACTTCTGCTATGGATGACCAAGTTTAAGGGGAAAAAAAAAGCCAACCTCCTCCCTGACCCAAAAGGAAAGGCTCCAAGCTCTTGTTTTCTTACTTCTCCCCTCATCTTATTATGTTCTACCATCAAGTTTCCAGTTACAAACTTTCACCAAACATCTTGGCATCAGGCACTATGTATATCAAAATAGAACAATAAAAGTTAGGCATGAAGCAGAAAGAAAATGGAAATGAGCAGCAAGTCTGTTGAGATTTCCTCACTTTATGAGGATCAAATCCCACGCATGGAGACATCGTAAGGCAGGATTGCATCCCAGCTTATGAGGACCAAGAGTGTTTCTTCATGTCTCATCTTTTTCCTGTTTCCCTTTCCCAATACATTTTCCCTTACTTATTTGTTTAAAGGGAGAAGTTAAATGCATACTCTGATGAAATCTTTGGGTCCTGGTCAATTCGTTTTCAATTACACTGGAGTAGGAAGGATGTGGTGAAGGGGAGACATATCAACTCCCTCAGCTCTTTTCTTGTTTTCAGCAAACGTCCTGAGTCATGCTGGAGGCAGTCCTGGCTACAGGGAATCTCACATGCTGAGAAGATGGTCTTCTACAGCAGTACTTCTGAAACTTTAATGAGAATGTGAATCATCCGAGCATCTTAAGTCAGGTGGTCTGGGTTGGCATAGGATGGTCTGCATTTCTAACAAGCACCCAGGTGATGCCAATGCTGATGGTCCCCGGGCCACACTTGGAGTAGTGAGGTCCTATCATTGTCACCGTATGACACAGCATTTGCTAAGGATCTGCCTGCACTATGCTCTGACCTAGATGTTGAATTGACATTTATTTTCAAATCAGAAACAGTCTTCTAGGTGCTGGGAAGGTACAAGATAAATATTTGATTTCTGCCCTCAGTGAGTTTCCAGACCATATCTAAGATCAAAGCCAAGGACATAAAATAGCACTATGATTATAACATGAAAAGGCCCTATAATAAGGGCATAGGATCTATTGCCAAACCCATGGTAAGTAACTTAAAATATACCTGTAAATGAAATTCTCTCTCTCTCTTTTTTCTCTCTCAGACTCACCATTCTTAGATCTTAAACTTAGTTATATTTAGTCCTTTACGGCATTTACCCACAATCTTTACACAGGAAGCAGGGAAGAAGTAAGAAATTTTGAAGGTAGATCTTAAAGGGCTGGAAGCACTGGAAATTTTTTTAATTGAAATTATTCCCAAAAACCTGTTCTCTGGGATGTCCATAGTAAGTATTTCCAATTGTCCATTGCTGCTGAATTTGGTCACATCTTGGATCTTACTTTCAATTTTGGTGGAACCCCTGTTCTTCATTTATATGTGTGGTATACGTTCTAATATTAAGGCCCAATATTATGTGCTGCCTTCTGGTGACATTGGAAGGATTTTGAAAGGTCTAACTGCAAGTTCCCCTCCCCAATCTGCTTCTGTGAATAAGGTCCCTTAGCCAAACAACTTGCCTTATCAAAGGGACCACTTGCAATTCCTGCTTATCTCTAAGTAGTAGGCTTTGTTTCCCTTCCAGACTAGAGAACTACTCAAACAAGCCAACCACTCCTCCCATGAAAACCAGGGGTCACCCATCCTTTTGATACTGCAAAGCCTGCCTCACAGCCCCGATGGCTCATTATGCTTCTGAGTTGAACCTCCGTGTGGCCCTTTGGGGTGTGCACTGCCCTTCTCTCCCAGGGTTTGAGTTTATGGACATGGGGTATAATATACTTCTGTAGATATCATCTGTCCAAAGCTGGGTGCTTTGTGTTCCACCATCCCTGTAATCCCAGAGCAGGAATGCCAATGTAGTGAGTAGGAAGCCATTAAAACAACATGGGATTTGGCTTTGAGTGGGATTTCAGTTTGATGAGTGTGCTAAATGGCATATAGGTGTAAGTCTGCCACACAGAGAACTTTGAGATTCCCTTTATTACCATCATTACCTTGAGCATTCAGGCATGAGCTGATGCTAACTCTCAGATGCCTTGAGATTTAAAACCTTTTGACTGGACATTGGATTTCCATCTCAGTAATTCTTTCACTTATATGAATAGTGTTCACTGCCTAAGACAGTTGGAAACATTTTGACAGCTCATACATATTACAATTTATCCCAAAATCAATATGTTAAACTCAATACCATAATTAGTACTAAAATGCAAATACCATAGAAGAATGATTATAGCAGCATTATTTGTAAGCGTCTCAAACTGGAATGTCCATAAAGAACCAATGCCTCAGGCAAAATGTCCATTAAGCGTAGAATGAATGAAGAAACCAAGAAATATGTATACAGTAAAATACTATTCAGAGGTGAAAATAAGCAGGGCCAGGCACTGTAATCCCAGCACTTTTTGTAGGCCAAAGAGGGCGGATTACCTGAGGTTTGGAGTTTGAGACCAGCCTGACCAACATGGAGAAACCCCATCTCTACTGAAAATACAAAATTAGCCAGGCGTGGTGGTGCATGCCTGTAATCCCAGCTACTTGGGAGGCTGAGGCACAAGAATCACTTGAACCTGGGAGGCGGAGGTTGCGGTGAGCTGAGATTGTGCCATTGGAGCACTCCAGCCTGGGCAACAAGAGTGAACTCCGTCTCAAAAAAAAAAAAAAGAAAGAAAGAAAGAAAGAAAGAGGCCAGGCGCGGTGGCTCAAGCCTGTAATCCCAGCACTTTGGGAGGCCAAGGCGGGTGGATCACGAGGTCAAGAGATCGAGACCATCCTGGTCAACATGGTGAAACCCCGTCTCTACTAAAAATACAAAAAATTAGCTGGGCATGGTGGCGCGTGCCTGTAATCCCAGCTACTCAGGAGGCTGAGGCAGGAGAATTGCCTGAACCTGGGAGGCGGAGGTTGCGGTGAGCCGAGATCGCGCCATTGCACTCCAGCCTGGGTAACAAGAGCGAAACTCCGTCTCAAAAAAAAAAAAAAGAAAGAAAGAAAGAAAGAAAAGAAACAAAGTCCAGCCACATGCAACAACTTAGGTAAGTCTCACAAATATATTGATCTAAAGAACCAGATACCAAAGGAAACATATGTCTGATTACATTTTATAAAATTTTAAGAGTAAAATTAATCTATAGTATTAGAAGTAATAATAGTAGCTACATGAGGTAGCAATTAGGAAGATGAATGAAGGAGAAATTCTAGGGGTGTGTTTAATGTTCAATTTCTTTTTCTTTCTTTCTTTCTTTTTTCTTTTCTTTCTTTTTTCTTTTTTTTAAGACAGAGTCTTCCTCTGCCACCCAGGCTGGAGTACAGTGGCATGTTCTCAACTCACTGTAACCTCTGCCTCCCAGGTTCAAGTGATTTTCCTGCCTCAGCCTCTGGAGTAGCTGGAATTACAGGCGTGCACCACTATGCCTGGCTAATTTTTGTATTTTTAGTAGAGACTGAGTTTCACCATGTTGGCCAGGCTGGTCTTGAACTCCTGACCTTAAGTGATCCACCTGCTTCAGCATCCCAAAGTGCTAGAATTACAGGCGTGAGCCACCGCACCTGGCCTTGATGTTAAATTTCTTGATCTGAGTCATGGCTTAATGAGAATGTTCATTTTGTGATAATTCATTATGCTGTATGCTTTTCTCTCTCTTTTCTGTATATTTCAATAGAAAGATGTATTGTGTTAGCAGTAATAAAATCAATATCTCTACATCCATGTGACAATTATTTATTAAGTGCCTTCTATATGCTTAATACGAGGATGAGATTTCTGTGGTGACCAAGAAAATCACGTTCCCTATAGCGTGTCAAGATGAGAATTGGTCACCAAAAATTAGTGCCCTGGGAAGTAAGTGATAAAGCCCATAAGAAATGGAAGTGCAAACTGCTGCAGGGGTTCAAGGGAGGACAAGATCATTTTTGGTTGTGGCATCAGGGGAGGCTTCACAGAAGAGGTGGCACAGCAGGTGGGCCATGAAGGACAGGTGAAATTTACATATGTGGACATGGTAGAAGACTTTGCAGGTAGAGAAAATGTTACCAATATGGTATCATTTCGCTCAAATGGTGAGTCTAAGGTGAACGGGGAGAGGTCAAATGCTTTATGGTAGCTGAAGCACAGGAAGATGGCAGGGAGTGATGGGAAATGAAAACCAAATACAGTCCCGGAGGTCTTTTATTGTTAGGCTAAAGAGTCGGGCTTCATCCTGCAGAGGGTGGGGTTTTAATGAAGGAGAAGTAAGCTTTAGGAAGATAAAAATAGCCACAGTATGGCCTTCAGATCTTAGGTGGCAAGAACCAGCTAGGGAAAGCCAGGTGAAAGACTGGCTATAGTCCAGACGTGAGGTGTAAGTGCTTGAATTCATGTACCTACAAGAGTGACAGAGAAAGATGCTGAGTAGGCACTTCAAAGAAGCAAATGAGTGAAATGGATCTGATGTTTCAACCTCAGCTCTACTACGTTACAGATTGGTAAAACTAGAGGAAACTAACATTTCCAGGCATTAGTTTTCTCCATTTTTAAAGTGGAGCTAAAGGATTATGATTACCAGCAAATATAAATGACCAAGTACACTGCTCATAATATCAAGCTGATAAACGGTAGTGGTCATTACAATCATCATGACCGTCTTAGCCAGCCTAAACTCAACTTTCTTTGTGTCTACCCTAAGTTAAATTCCTTTCGCCCCAAAGGTGAACATCAACCTTTAAGTGTTGCAGAGCAGGGGATCCCCAAAATTGGGGCTTCCTTCAAGAAGATTCTTGGTTTTGTCTAAGAAGGAATTCAAGGGCCAGCCAGTGGTGGAAGGAAAGAGCTTTATTGAGGGAGTGGTCTTAGAGCCTCATGACTGCTCTGGCAGAGCTGGGCTGTCTCATAGGCCGAGTGTCGAGAGTAGCAGCTCAGGGCAGTTCTACAGCCACATTTATACCCACTTTTAATTATGTGCAAATTAGAGGGCAGGCTATTCAGAAATTTCTAGAAAAAAGGGTGGCAATTTCCAGATTGAGTTGTTGCCAGAAAATGAGTAAACGGTCATGATATTGGAGAACCTGTCTTATGGAGCCAGTCTTCAATCTGGTCCAGAGCTGAGCCCCGCCTCTCAAGTTGAGTCCCACCTCCTACCTCATAAGGAGGCAATCTCCCTCAACAAATGGAAACCCTCTTGAAATTCCTTCCAAACATAGTGTAAAAAGAAGACAAAAGGAAAAAAAACTGTGTATGTGTGTGTGGGTGTGGGTGTGTGGGAACGTCTCACTGAAAATTCCCAACATTAACAAAAAAATAACAGTCCTCTAGAAGTCAAAGACCATGTTCAGCTCTTTAGGTGGCCTGATGACTATCTTCTGTCAAGTTCAAATGCAGCTTCAAGGTCATGATTCACACCAGTGACTGCCCCCGACTAGAAGAGAGAACTTTTCACGAGGGAAATTATTTATTTAACATCAGACATTACTCTGTCTGACTCAAAATGTGGTTAGCTTCTGTAACAAAATCCATGTAAATAGATCTCCCATGAGCCCTTGCAAAGATCCTCAGCAACTTCATGCATAATGGAAGCTTATGTAAGTGTGGGTTGCCTCAGGCTGGCGACTTTTCAGAGCTCTTTGGGGTTTCTCTTGTGATTTTTGTGTTCTCCTTCCTTCAGATGTTTGGGTTCTCTGAGATGTCATCCCACAGAGATGATTTCAATCCTGGATTGAAGAGCCAGTCGAGAAAAAAAAAAGTGAATATTTATTTTTCCCTTTGGAATTAATTTGTCTGACATGAAACTCACGAAATGGATGTCAAGAAAATAGGCTTGGCATCATCCAAAACTGAAAAGTTGTCTGTATTTTAAAAACTATCTTGTGAAAATGATAACTTTAGGCTGAAGGGTTAATTTCCACAAAATATATTCTATTTACTGGTGTTTGTTACTTTACATTTTACATATTTATGACAATTAAACAGACTCAATTTAGTTCTGGTTTAGCTTAAATTTAGGCTAAGTTTGATATATTATGTCTCTTACCTAGAGACCATTTATCTGATAGCCTTATCAACCTACAATTTAGGGGATAAATATCCCCCATCACTGTATACACAATTCTAACGAGCTTGGATATCTGGTTTCCCATGTTAGAGAAGATTAGAAGCAAGAGGGAAGCTAGAATTAGATGTATTGTCAATTGTAAGCAATGTTAGCTGACAACCTGACAGAGAGGGAAATAGGCACATCCATGAAAACATAAAACATGCAGTTTGGATCATTACATGTAGGGATAAATCAACAGCCGCTGACCTTCAAAGCATATTGAGGAATGTTTCAAGCAGTCAGAATACACACATTATAAAGTCATCATACATTTAAAAATGCCTTCCATCCAAAATGATTTAAATTGATTTTCACTGCTCCTGGGGGTAATATTCAGACCTTTAAAATGTTTACTTATGTGTACAGCACTTATTCTTCAATGTCAATGGATAAAAGAGTTGTTAGTGTATATTTATAAAAATGGCAGCAACTATCAGTTTCATTAGTTTTAGAAATACGAACACATTGTGAGAATTACTAAAGCATTTCCCTTTTAGGTCAATTTCCATTGTAGCACTTAACACTGACATTGTATTTCTTTTTTATTTCTATTTTTATTTTTTATTTTGAGACAGAGTCTCGCTCTGTCGCCCAGGCTGGAGTTCAGTGCTGTGATCTCATCTCACTCTAACCTCCACCTCCTGGGTTCAAGCAATTTTCCTCCCTCAGCCTCCTGAGTAGCTGGGATTACAGGCATGCACCACCATGCTTGGCTGATTTTTGTATTTTTAGTAGGGATGGGTTTTCACCATGTAGGCCAGGCTGGTCTCAAACTCCTGACTTCAAGCAATCTGCCCCCCATGGCCTCCCGAAGTGTTGGGATTAGAGACATGTAACTCAATAGCAGTGTTTCTTGAAAAATTGGTTGCAATAGATGTTTTATAGAAAAAAAATGACCATGAAAGTTTAAGGTATATCACAATATATATTACCTATATAAAAGGTTTTGAGATGTCCTACAGTGAGGAAACATTCCTACTTTTGTTAGATTTAGTCTTTCTTAAACACTTGACCAATGAACCTTCTTCTGTGTAAAAATTATCTACATTTTACAGTATTTGTCTTCTACCAGTTGCACTTCTGAAAGTACTGGTCTCTAGAGATGGTGCCTATATCAGTCAGGGATCCAGTAGGAAACAGATGTCAACTCAAAAGGGTTGAACTGATGTGAGTCTAATGAAGGAATTATTCTGAAGGTGTGGATAGTGGTAAGAGAACCAACAAAAATTCAGGTGTTAACAGTGATGAGAAACTGTTATCACTCACAGGCCTGAAGACCCAAAGGGAGGGTATAGAATTCCTAGGGCCTGAAGAGAGCTGTGGCTGTGGAAGGGGAGCCATCCATAGTAGCTGGGGCCAGTGGTATGCCTCCTGGGAAATGTTTAACAGCCTGCTCTTCAGGAGAAAAAAAAATCCTACTTGTAATATTTACTGATTTTTATGCAGCAAATCTTCCACTATGGACAATTTCAAGCTACCAATGTGGTCATGTATGTGGAGTTTGGAAGAGATGCTGAGTAGCACATCGTTATAAAGTTGCATCACGCAGATGTAATAGAGGTAAGGAACTTCAAAAGCATAGATAATAGTAAAACACTGCAAAAGAATTAGTAAGTCATGAGGTTTGAATGTTTGTCATTTTCAATATATTTAATTGTACATATGTATATATACAGTACTTTATTTTTTAATACTGCCTATATTTAGCAACTGGTTCACAAAATTACTGGAAATTTAGCAAGCCAGCAACAGCAAACCACTGGCTGTGGCCATAGAGGGAATAACCACTATCCAAACTAGAATGATGGAGAGGGATCCCGGGAAAGAGACACCATGCCCTCTAATCTCTAACCAAGGAGCTGAGAGAACACGGAATCTGTGAGGGTATGCCTTCTGCATGTGTCAGCCCTCGGGGTGCAGGGCAGGCAGTAAGTGATAGAGAATGAATCTAGTGGGTGTGGATAAATGATGAATAACCATTGGAATTCCTAAATGTGTACGTTTGAGATTCAGGGTTGGGCTAGTTGTATGAGCATTCCCCTAAAGTACAGAATGAGGCAAAAATCACCAGGAATCTATTTTTTTTAACGCTACTTGGGTGATTAAGATATATGGCAAAATTTAGAGTAAGATCTTGCTTAAATATGGCTCTCAAGTTTTAATGGTACCACCGGTGACTGGTTTTCTTTTTATTTGAGCTCAACTGTTATCTAACTTGTCCATTTGAGAACATCTTCCTAGGATATCTCATTACTTCAGAAGGTGAGATAAATATAAGCGGTGGTTTTAAGATTCTGAATGATTCAGATGGGAGTTGTACTTTAGCCAGGAGCTGGAAAGGCTAGAGCCAAGACAGAGAAGAGACACTTAGGGAATTAGAGCCCTGCCTAAGCAGTCAAGCAGGGTACAGTGGTCTTTCAGAGCTAAGGAGGCAGAGATCAGAATTTGGGGCAACTGAAATGGATACAATCTGCAGAAGAGATCATATGGGCTGTTATAACAAGATACTATAGACTGGGAGGCTCAAATAGGAATTTATCTCTCACAGTTCTGCAAGCTGGGAAGTCCCAGATCAAGGTGTCCACCAATTATGTTCTCAAGTAAGGGCTCTCTTCCTGGTTTGCAAATGGCCACCTTCTTGCTATGTCCTCACATGGCATAGAGAGATGGAAAATGCCGATCTTTATTCCTCTTCTTCTAAGGACAGTAATCCCATTACTAGGCTCCCCACCTTCATAACCTCATCTCAATCTAATTACCTCCCAAAGGCCTCAACTCCAAATAGCGTCACATTGGGGATTAGAAATTCAACCTATTAATTTTGGAGGGACACAAACATTCAGTCCATAGCAAGAGGACAACAGAGCAGAAAGACTTGTGCAGAGGAAGAGCCCAGGAGTTCTGTGGATTTCACCCATGAGTTCTTTTTTTTTTTTTTTTTTTTTTTTTGACGGAGTTTCGCTCTTGTTACCCAGGCTGGAGTGCAATGGCGCGATCTCGGCTCACCGCAACCTCCGCCTCCTGGGTTCAGGCAATTCTCCTGCCTCAGCCTCCTGAGTAGCTGGGATTACAGGCATGCACCACCATACCCAGCTAACTTTTTGTATTTTTAGTAGAGACGGGGTTTCACCATGTTGACCAGGATGGTCTCTATCTCTTGACCTCGTGATTCACCCACCTCGGCCTCCCAAAGTGCTGGGATTACAGGCTTGAGCCACCGTGCCTGGCCCACCCATGAGTTCTTGACTGAGGTCTGGTATATACCTGCAAGGGGAAGACTTCCCAGAGAGTGGTTACTAAAAGGCTGGTAGAGGAAAAGAGATTCTAGAGATCAAGCAGTAATGGAGGATGGGAATTGTAGCTCAGCTGTAGAAAGGAGATCCTGTTTTGTTAACACCTCTCTAACAACCTGGGCATTCAGCTGAGACATCAAAAACGAAGTGGCTTAGGGGTAAGTACTTTCTCTCTTAGCCTTCTCAGCAGAGTTCCATGAGAGAATTAAGGCCTAACACCCCAAGGAATCCATTGAATATAATGAATTAACTTCTTTCCTAAGCATCTAGAACATGGGTCAGCAAACTTAAATGGGCCAGATTTTTTTGTAGGCTTTTCAGTCCAAAAGGCAAAACCTAGACTATTATGTAAGAACTTAAACTGTATAACCATTTACAAATGTTAAAAACTATTCTTAGCTCATGGGTCATACAAAAATAGGAGATGGGCTGGACAGGGACCAAAGGCAATAGGATGTAAAGTGAGTCTTGGTGAACAGATGGTAAATTAGTGACAAAAATATAATAGGAAAGGGTATTTGTTAACAGAAAAATATATTTAAAAGGCACAGATATGGATGAGGACTGGGAGCCAGGGGGATGGAACAAACAAGGGCATTATGACTGGAAAAAGAGTTAGTTTCAGGAAGCGGAGGTTCAGAGGTGAGTTGGATGAACACTTATATGGGATGGCTGAGTTAGTAGTGGAAATAAACTTCCAAATTTCTGATTGGATTGTTGATTTCCCACCTCTTAAAGTTAACTCTTCATTTCCCTTCGCAAAATTTTCCTCCCATCACATATCCATTTTGGTAAATAACATCATTGTCTACTCTGTTAGTTATGAAGGAAAGCAGATTCCAAAATTCTTCATTCTCATCATTCTATAGGCAAACACAGGAAGATTCACGTTTATCCATCTTCACTGTCACCACCCAAACCCCATCTACTGAATCTCTCTAACCCAACTACTTTGCTAACGTCCCGTTTCCATTTTTGTTTCCCTTGCATCCATCTTTCACACAGTAGCCACAGTACTGATTTTGAAACATAAATTGGAGTCTGTTTCTTCCCTATGTAGTACCCTTCAATGTTTTCTCCTTTTGCAGAGAATAAAATCCAAACTCTGCTATTTGTTCTTCACACACTCGTGTATGTTTTCAGCACATGCGTTCCTCTCCCACTAAATATCACGTGTCCCTGAGGCTGTCCTTACTCAGGCTCTCTGGTCTTCTTCCAGTTTTCTCAGGTACATTTGTCAATGGCTTTCCCTTCCTGGATCTCCCACTTCTCTTCACATAGCCAGATTCATTTCATAGTCTTTTCCTCCAAGTTTCATCATAAAGTCACATTCTCAGAGAGACCTTCTTTGAACATTAATTGTCTATAGTGATTCACTGGGTTTGTTTTTTAATTTAAAAAAAAATTCTTACTTGTCTTTGTCAAATGAAACACAATTATATTACTTAATGAATCACTATATGGTGAACACCATGGCAACCACAAACCAGCTGAAGAAATAGACCTTTGACAGCCTCCCAGAATCCCATAATCCTTTTCACTGGTCCTGTACCCAACATAGTACTCTCCCATAGCACTAAAGTAACTGTTATAATGGCTTCCTCTCATTTCCTGTAATAATTGCTTCCTCGCATTTCTCTATAATTTCATTACTCAGGTCTACATCCCTAAACATTATAGCCTTGTCCATTTTTTGTTTAATTTGATATGTCTTTTAATTCTCTTTATTTATAGTTCCTCCTCTTTATTATGATTTTTAAAACTTCAACAAATTAAAGAACAATTTATATATGATAAAGTTGATGAATTTCCAATGCATAGTTCTATGAACTTTGACAAATGGATATACCCATGCAACTATCATTCCAATTAAAACACAGTCCATATCATCACTCCAGAAAGTTCTGCCTTGCCCATTCCAATTAATTGCCTCCCCTAGAGGCAACCACTCTTCTAACCTTTACTATTCTTTCTGTTTATTTCATCCTAGAAGTATGTGTAAGAGAAATCACACAGTATGGACTATTTTGTGTCTAATATCTTTCACACAACATGTTTTTGAGATGCATCTCCATTGTTTCGTGTATCAGTGCTTTTTTTCTCTGTATTGCTGAGTAGTCTTCCATTGTATGAATATACAACAATTTGTTCATTCTTCTGTGAATAAACATTTGGGCTATTTTTAGTTTTTGACTATTGTTAATAAAGCTATTATAAACATTCTTATAAAAATGTATGTTACAATATTACATATAATAGCCAACACCCACAAATGACTTAAATATCCAACAATAAGGGATTGGTTAAGCAAATCCTAATATAATAATACGAAAGTATGAAATCATTCAAAATTCTGTTTACTAAGACTTTTTTGAGCAATGCAAAATATTTATAATAGAAGGTTAAAAGAGAAAAATAGAATGCAATTTTTTGCAATATATTCTCAACTCTATTAAATATATGCTTATGCATATATGAATATATATTTTATATAAATATGAATGAAAACTCACCAAAATATTAATGAGACTTTTCTTAAGTGGTTTGGTTACTGGCGACTTTAGTTTTATTCTTTATATTTCTTTGTATTTTCTCAGCTATTCACAATCAGAATATTATTATAAGAAGTTATAATATACTTATCTATAAATATAATATATCAATTTTATAAGCAATAAATATTATTTAAAAATAAAAATGCTGTAAGGGAAATTTGCATTTAGCTGTGATACAAAAAGTAGTATCCTAGCTATTTGGCTAAATGGCCAAATGACAGAGCCATTTTAACCCAAAGTTACACTGAATGAATATTTTACTTCCGGGATCCTAACCTTTCTTTGGCACCACTGTCTACAAACCTAAAAGAGGACATGTAAGGAGGTTGTTAGAATTTGCGGAAACATTTATGACAGTAAAACAAACACACATTGAAAAAGTATGAATCTGTAGGGGTGAGAGCGCTCATAAACCAGCACAAAATTTTTGCAGCACTAGGCACCCAGTGCCTAGCGCATAGCAGGTTTTCAATCAACACTTGCTAAATTCATGAACAGACATGTACAAAACCTAGTGTGATGATTTGATATGATAAAAAGGTTGCAAACACACCAATGTAATTAGAGACGCACCACATTTTGGAAAATGAGGGAGCAGGACAAAAGAAGTCTTCAAAGAGAGTAACAATTGAATGAAATCATTAAGAATTAGTGAGAAATCCATGAGATAAACAAGAGAAGAGGTAGCCTTCCAGGAAGAAGAAATAGCATATGGAAAGGGACATGCCTAGGGCAAGCCTATCACGTTCTGGGAAATGCCAGGACTAGAATAAAGGGTTTACCAATGTGGACAGTTGGAGTTCAAGCTGGAAAGAATTGGAAGGAAATAAAGACTATGAAATACCAGTTTGAAGGAAAGTGAGCGTACTACTCTATTTGATGAGTTCGTTGTATACAGGAGGGTAGCATTCAGCTATCTTATAGCCCAAGCAGGGCTCAACATGTCTGGCAAAGCTGAAGCATGACACTCAGGTGTGAGTTCAGTCAGTTTCCCAACGGAATGGGCTGCATATAGGATGAAAAGAAGGAATCACATCAGATCAGACACAGACTATTCTGATCTCAAGTCTCCAACTGGCTCCAAGGTGGACTCTAAATTTTGCATAATTAATTGGTTGCCTTCAGAATTCATGTCACGGATTCTGGAAAGATGGATTTTAAGTGTTGTAGGATGAGTTGGGTGAAATTCAAAAGGGCATAGGGTTATTTCATAGGCACCTTTGATTAAGTTTGCCAGATGTTTTTAAATAGGAGAACACAGAGAGAGCGTAGCAGGGCCCTGTGTGGCATGCTAACACGTTTCAACTCTTTTTCCTGGTCTATTCTCCAACTTTCTAACTGGTCTCCCTTCCTCTGGTCTTGCCCTTCTCCACTCCACTTTCTGTATCTTATAAACTACAGGTTGTTGATGTCCATTCAACAGATACGGACTGAAGACCAACCAAATACTGGATGCTCTGACTTCTTTGCTTAAAATTGTTCAGTGGATCCTTCTTGCATATTTAAAAAGTCCAAAGTCTTTAGTGGGGCATCCAAGGATGTCTAAGATCTGATGTCAAGTCAGCCTCCATTCCTGCAATATCCTTCACCCTCATTCCACTGACTAAGTTACCTCTCGAATGCTACTGGTGCTTTGAAGTTAGACATGGCTATCAATTTCAATTGTATCACCTACCTAGCCATGTGACTGTGGGCACGTTTCTCAGCTCCTTGAAGTCACAGCTTTTCTATCTGTCATATGGAGTCATACTACCTTCCTTATAGGATCGTTTTGAAGATCAATACTGCTCTTGTTCATAAATTAGCCCAGTGCCTGGCACATAGAAACAGTTCATTTTATGTCACCTGTAATTATAATTATACCAGGTTGTGTTCTGCAAAGGACCCAAGGAGACATATAAGTGCCTGCCTGCACCCCAACCTTTCCCCAGTAGAGCTGAATAACCTGATGCCACTTCAAAACCAACAGTCTTAAATGTTCAATATTCATTTAGAGGAGTGTCGAGCCTCATATGGACTATGAGTATCTGGGTGCTTCCCTCCTGTATGCATCTCACTCAACAAAGCAAATACTCAGCAACTGATCAGCCCACTCTCCTCACAAGGTAGCTTATCATCCTTCAGCATTACTTGAACTTCTCCCTGGGGAGAATATGGTAAACCCCTCTCACTCAACCCAATTGCCCTCCATCTCAGGGCTATGAGAGTTCCTTGGCAAAGAAGAGACACAGAGAAATTTGCCACCAGCCTACAGCCAAGTAAGCATAATGTTCCAGCAAGGGGAGCAGGGAAAAGGGTTTCTTTTCTTATGTTTCATGGAACAGATATACAAAACAACTTTCCTTTACCACATTTGGAATATAAAAGAACAGATTCTTCTTAAATTTTAAAGAAATACATAAAACAAACAAGCAGGTGTAATAGTATGTTTGCAGATTTTAAATTGTTCTCCCTTATTGTAGATATGCAGGTAATATTTTAGAAAGTCTAAGCTGTCGTTTGCCTGATACTAACATACAGTGGTAATAACCTATTAATAGTAGGGTCAGGGTTCTGAAACCCCATCTACAGATTGTTCTTGAGGATATTCCATAAGCAGATGCCTAGACTACTTCACAATCCATGACTTCACTGTGCTGAGTCTTCTGTCTACCATTTTCTTCCATGTGTCATCAGCCTATTAGTTTCCTACAACTGTTGTAACAAATGGCCGCAAACTTGGATGGTTTAAAACACCAGAAATGTATTATCTTGCATTTCCAGAGGTTCAAAGTCCAAAGTCAAGGTGCCAGCAGGTTTCTTTCTGGGGTCTAGAGGAAGGTTAGAGGAAGGATATGCTGCATGCCTCACTCCTAGTTTCTAGTGGTTGCTGACAATCTTCAGCATTTCTTGACTTGTAGATGCATCACCTCAATCTCTGCCTCTGCACTATGTGATGTTCTCACCGTGTGTCTCTGTGTCCAAATCTCTCTCTTCTTTTATAAAGGCACCAGTCATTGGATTGAGGCCTATTGTAATCCAGTATGACTTCATCTTAACTTGATTTAATCTGAAGACTCTTTTCCAACTAAGGTTACATTCACAGGGGGGTTAAGAGGAATATAAATTTGGGGGAGACACAATAAACTCACACCACCATCCATCTGGATAACTTTTAAACATCAGCTCAATGGTACCTTAGAGACAATACACCTGATTCTGTCCTCCCAGGTTGAGACTCTGTTCAACTTTCTGTCACCTATAACTTATAACTCTCTTTGTCTCTATCAAAATATTCAAGTATCAAAAATTATTCAAGCATGAGCAGCAAGAGCTGTCCTCTTCCTCTTTCCCCTGCTCCTTATTCTACTCCAGCCATCTCGAAAGATATCTGTGTTTGTGTTGTGATCCTTTATGTGCAGACCGGGATAAAAGGTAGAGCTGAAAAATGGACAAAATCTAAGTCAGGTGCCAAATTGATTTACATTAGCAATGGAATTAACCACTCCAGAGGAAAATAACATATTCAGAGGTCAAAGGGAGGATGAGAATGGGATCTAAAAATCTCTTGAGATTCAACATAATGTTGTGTATGTTTTTGACTTGCCTATAATAGCATAGTCCCTGGATCTGGGTAAGTAATCACTGAATAAATGTTGTTAATCTTGCAATCCTTGGGAGCTATTGAAAGATTCACGGTTGGGAGAATGGAAGCACAAGATTTGTGCTTCAGAAAGATCACTGTTGCAGAACTCTGGAATCTGTGGAGCTCTATCCCAAGGATCTAGAACTCAGATTCCTTGTATCTTTCATAAGTGGTGTTTGGTTTCAATGTCAATTATTTTGTCCTCTTAGAGTTCTGAATCTTTATAGAAAAACAGCAGACAAACTGAAATTGAGAGACATTTAACAAAATGCCTGACAATACTCCTCAAAACTGTCAAGGTCATCAAAAACAAGAAAAGGCAGAGAAAACTATTAGAGGCTCGATGAGGCTAGGAAGACACAACTTCTAAAGTAATGTGATATCTTGGGTAAGATCTTGGAAAAGGAAACGAACATCAGGGAAAAACTAGTGAAATCTGAGTACACTGTAGAGCATAGTTAATAATAATGTGTCAATTCTGGTTCCTTAGCTGTGACAAATGTGTCATAGTCAATTACGATGTTAGCAATAGGGGAAGTGGGATGAGGGAATACGAGAACCCTCTATCTTTGCATTCTGTAAATCTAAAACTATTATAAAATATAAATGTTTAATTTTTTAAAGTTTCAGGAAAAACGATTTTTTTTACTCCCTTTAAATAAAACCCCACTTTCCTGCCTTGCTAAATGTTTTAAACATACTTGAGACTTTCTTTAAACTGTGAGGATCTTACCTAAAACTCAGGGACATCATTCTATTAAGAGACACTTTACAGGATTGTATAACTGTGATGTGAAGCAGAGGCCTCTAAACTCTTGAATTTCAAAGACGAGTGAAAGTTCGGAATAAAACTAGGAATCCACCAGGGTGTTTCATATCATTCACTGTGTCAAATAAGACTAATATTTTTTAGAAAGACTACCAGGCTATTATTGCCAACACATTATAAAAGACCATTTTAACAACTCAAAATGAAAAGAATAAAAATAAGAATAAAGAAAAGCCATTTTCACTGAATGTTATAATTATGAAAAACTTCTACATAGTTCTTATATATTTTAGTTTGCTTCAGACTGGCCAAAACTATTTCCTAGGCATTGACTAGATTTGGGAACCACTGGATAAGGGATGTGACTGAATCTGTACTGAACACAAAGAAGTCATTGGAAGGGCCTTTTGTTTCATTCTGTTTTTTAATAAAAATTGCTGATATCCTTGATTTAGCTCTTTTATTGATTAAAAAAAGAGTTGTTTTTGGAGCCAATAGATTTGCATTTTCTGCTTAGAACATCAAATCAGAGTTTACTGCTGGCTTTTTCATTTGCTAGTTGTAAGGTCGTGATCGATTTGCTTACTCTCTTTAACCTTTCTTTGTCTTCAGCTACAAAGTAGGGATGATAATGCTACAGAAGGTAATCTCTAAAGTGGCCCCCAAAGATCCTGCTTTCTGGTATTCATGTATAATCCACTCTTTTGAGTGTGGGTTGGATCCAGTGATTCACTTCTACCAAATACAATATGGTGAAAGTAATGAGATATCACTTCTAAGATTAGGTTGCAAAGGTACCTCCCAACTTAAGAGCTTGCTTCACTTTCTTGCTCACTCACTATGAGGGAAGCCAGCTGTGAGCTGCCTTATGGAGGGGACCACATGGCAATAAACAGAGGGAGACCTCAGCTATGTTAGGATCTGAGACCTTACCACAGCCATGTTATGAGCTTAGAAGACAATCTTCCCCCAGTCAAACTTTTAGATGAGACCACAGCCCAGATCAACAGCAGGACTGAAACCTCCTGAGAGACCTTGACCCAGAGGTACCCAGGTAAGCCACAACCAGATCTCTGACCCATAAAAATTGTGAAGTAGTGAATATTTTTTGTTTTAAGCTGCTAAATTTGTGTGCAATTTGTTATATGGCAATAGATGAGTAATGCATATGCTTTTGCAAAATTGTTGTGAAGAATGATAGGGAAAATGAGCTTAATAAGATTCTATGTGCCAATGAACTCAAATATATGAAGAAGGGAGCACCATGGCTGGCTCATAAAATGCAGTCTACAAATGTTAGCTTCCCCTCCATTCCCCTCTCAAAAGAGAATAATAATACCTGCTTTATTGTGAAAAATGTTTTGAAAACTAATGTACTGGGCAATTATAATACATGCAGCAATGTAAGGTATTATTGTAATAGTAAGGAAAACATTGTTACTATAAAAGCTGTTTCCAGTTTACATTGGTTGACTCGGAAGAAAGGCAAAATTTCTTATGAAGAAAGCAGCTGTTTTGTTCAAGGAGGGAGGCAGACGAAATAAGCAGGTATGATTCTGAAAGAGAAGAAAATTTTAATGGGAGCCAGAATGCAAAGCAGGAGGTGACTCTGATAATGTGTCACCCCTGGGAAGTGATGGCAATCTTGGGAAGGTGTGGGCTTTTCATAACACGAGAGATGGGGCTTCATATTATTTAATGTGTATGTGAAAAAAAAAAAAAAAAAAAAAAAAACCTGTCTCTAGAAAGGTGGAGGGCCTGGAGCGTATGAGCTGGACATACATGGATTATACACTGTGTATAGGACTGCAATTCAGCCCCAGAATAGAGCTTAGAATTGAGTCTGGGGACAGAATCTAAACTGCTGGCGTAAAGCAAATTATTCTATTAACACTCAAGAAACGCAGTGTTTCCCAAAGCGTGGAGGACAATCAGGTTTTTACTACATCCTCATTTTATTTATTCTTATTAATTCTTAATACTGTGAGTTAAAATTAATTAATGAATTAATCTTCTTAATCTGTTGTTAATGAGATACAAAAGAGATGTGTTTTCTACTAATCAGAAAATTAAGTCAGCAGTAAATTGGAATTTTCCGTAACTTATGTCATTTTAATAAACCATTATAGTTTCTTGGGTTCCTTTTTTTTCTTTTTCTCCTTTTTGGTATATATATTTTAAAAAACTGAGACTCCAGAAGAATTCAGAGATTAAGACACTTATATAACCGCTTTCAGTGTTTTGTCCTGAGATGTGGCTATATCTCTCCTTTATTTAACTCTTTCACAAGCCTCAGGACAAAGTCTCAGCTGCTGGGTACAGCACTGAAGACATTTATGATCTGTCTCCTGGCAGTCTCTCCGATCTCATTTCCCACCCAGTACTCACTCCTCCTACAACACACTCCAGCAACACCAAACTGCTAGAGTTCCAGAACTCACCCTGCTGTTTCAGACTTCTCTGCCCGTAATTTGCCACCCACTTCATCCTTAAGAACTCAACTCCAAGGTCACCTGCATGGGGAAGCATCCTCTATCTCCATCAGTCCTTTCTCCTAGCCCCTGCTCTCCTGGGTTTTCTGTGTCCATAACTGCACTTATGGGTCAGAATATGGGATGTTTAGAGCCACCACTAACTGGCTGTGTGACCTTGGGCAAGTTACTTAACTATTCTGCCCTCTAATTCCTCGCTTGCAAAATGAAGACAATACTAGTGCCTATCACATGGCTTTATTATGAGGATCCAATGAATTAATACTTGTAAAGCACTTAGAACAGTGCCTGCCACAGACTTAGTGCTCAGTAAATGTTAGTTATGATTTTTATTAAAAATTTTACTTTACTTATCTTTCTGTTTGTTGATTTGATTCTGAGCTCCTTGAAATTAAGGACATTACAATGCCCAGCACAAAGTAGAATCCGAACACACATTTCATGCTAATTAAAGTTTTAATTTAGGTAAAATATGTGTGTGTGTATATATATGTGTATTTTTTTAATTAAAAACTTCTTTACCTATGCATACCTTAGTGAATTGTGAGCTAATAATGCCCAGAGGTTATACACTTGAGCTGAATTTGTTTTTTGCTATTCCATGGGCATCTATTGATAATAATAATAAAATTTTATTTTTGTTTAAAAACAGGCTCCAAAATACAATGCCCACAGTCCATGGAGAAGCAAACAAGGTAAACCTTATATTTTCCTTCATGTAAACAAAATAACCAAATTTAATTTGCATCTACATGAAGAGGTTTTTTTTTAAAAAAAAATTAAAAGCAGAATATGGCATTAAGGAAGAATAATTAAATGCATCTGCAACTCAGGAGATAAAAACAGAAGAAGAGTTTTGTAATAAAAACGGCCTAGCCAGATCCCTTCCCTCTTCCTAGGTTTAAAAATGGTGGTACCTGGAAAGACAGAGGGAGCTTTTCTTCTGGCGCATCCCTGAAGGCTCCGAGTGTGGATTTTGACCCTGAGAGTCTCCATCTCTTCTTAATGCACAAAGTAGATGTTGTCACAGAATTCGCTTTGACTCCCAAGAAGAAAGATGTCACAGAACTGGCTTTGGCCACTCAGGAGTTTTGGTTTCTCTCGTCTTCCTTCTCCTTGCCTCCCTCTTAGAGAAACACTATGAGCTTGTTCTCTCCTCCCTCCCTTTCTCCCTCCTTCCCTCTCTCCCTTCCTTTCTTCCTTTCTTTCTTCCTTCCTTCTTTCTTTCCTTTCTGCGTCTCTTTCGCTCCCTCCTTCCCTTTCTCCCTTCCTTTCTTCCTTTCCTTCTTCCTCCCCCTTTTCCTCCCTCCCTCCTTCTCTTCCTTCCTATCTTTTTTATCTCTTTTTTGGCCTATACTTCTGAGAGAGACATTTCCTAGCATCTCACTGGACCAGCTAACAGAATGCCAGCAATGATTAGCGGAGACTGACATCTCCAGGAGAGAAAGCCAACCTTTTTCCTGGCTCTGGTGAACTTCCTTAGTCACACCCACTCTCCCTCCTACTTTTAGGTCATCAATATCTCTTTATTCCCTAGATCCTTCCTCTCTGCTGCCAAGCAGGCTCATATCTCATACCTGTCTATCTTTGGTTTTCTTTTCCTTTTGAGACAGGATTTCACTCTGTCACCCAGGCTGGAGTACAGTGATGCGATCTCGGCTTATTGTGTCACTCTGCCTCCCAGGCTCAGGTGATCCTCCGGCCTCAGCCTCCTAAGCAGCTGGGGCTACAGGAGCGGGCCACCACGCACAGCTGATTTTTGCATTTTGTGTAGAGATGGGGTCTCGCGATGTTGCCCAAGCTGGCTTCAAACTCCTGGGCTCAAGCCTGGCCTTCCAAAGAGCTGGGATCACAGGGGTGAGTCACTGCACCTGACCACATTTCCCTATCTTAAAAGAACTAGATAAGAGCTTCACCTGTCTACCTCCTCAAGCTACCGTACTATTCTTTTGTTCTTTCAGAGCTGAATTTCTTAAGATGTCACGGACTACTTTTGTCTTCCTCACTACCTGTTGAATCCAAAACTCCCTAACCTTCACTGCTCCACTAGAAAGGCCATTTAGAACAGCTATTCTTAACTTTTGGGGAGGCTTCAAAATCCCTTTGGTAGCGTTATAGATCATCTCACTGTGGGTGGGCAGGAGGGTGTAAATTTTTTTTGCATACAAAATTTTGCGTATAATCATGGGGATTAAAAACCTTCCTGAAGTTTATCCAGAGAGACCTTAAGAACCAAAGATTAAGACCCTTTGCTCTAAATGGTCACAAGAATCTTTTAACTGTCTTCATTTCCACTCTTGAAAGGTTTAGGGGGAAGAGCAAGCACTTTGGATTAACACTTAGCACCTGGGTTCAAATCCTTCCACTTGGTAACTGAATGACCTTGGCCAAGTTACTTAGTATCTCTGACCATCAATTTCCTCACCTGTAAAATGAGGAGGAAGCTATCTAGATCCAAGTGTGTTGTGGGTAATCCATGCACTGACGTGTGAAAAATACCTGAGATTATACTTTACAGTTTACACCTATGAGGCACTGGATCAATGAAACTCTCCAGCCTCCTTCAGTCTGCTTATAATATACTGTTCTCTTCCAAGCTTTCTGACTGCTCCTTCATTGTTTAATTCATTGGCTCTGTCTTCTACTGCTGTCCCTCCAGGTTAGGTGCTTCCCACGGTTCACCATGTAGCTGGACTTTCACACCCACCCTTTTCCCCAGAGTATGTCCTCATCACCAGTTCTTCACCCCTTATCTCAGCACCAACCAAACCTCTGCCCCTGGTCATGTTATCTCCAGTTCTCACTGCAATAGCATATTTCCACCATGACTGAAATTCAATACATCAAAAACCAAACTTACCTCCTGAAGCCTTCCAAAATGGGGTCTTTGTCTCGGCTTTCCTCTGTTTCCCCGTCACTCCCCCAGCGTCCCAGCCCTCTGGGATCCTCAGCATATTATCCATCTCCTCTGCCCACCTCACTTCATAAGCAGCCAGTGGCTAGAGTCCCTTTGTGACTTTTTTGTGGCATCTCTTTCCTTTCATTCTTATTTCCACTGCCACTGTGACCACACACTAGAGCTTCTAGTAGCTTCCCTCTTCATTCCTCCCTCCAATCCATCCTGAATAACACTACAAAAATAATCTTCCTCAAATGCCACTTGCTCTCCTGCCTCACCACTGCTCTGTACCAAGAAGTTCCTCGTTTCCTGCTGCTTTAACCCCAGTTCCTTTACCATTTCCCATTCTTCCAAACTCAACACCATTACCAATTGGGTTGGGGAGTAAAATGATTAGTAAAATTGGCCACAAACTTTATTAACATGCTTATGTGCAAGCACTCTCTTGAAATCGCTGTGTGTCCTGTGGCGAAAATATAGACTTGTTCCCCCAAAAAAGTGTGAGAGCGGGGCAATTTAAAAATCAGTTTGCTTTAACAACAACCAATGTCATTCACACAATGAAAACACAATTGAGGTTTGGGAAAAATTTAAATGACAGAAGCATATTGTGGTTTGCCATGATGAATGCCAGCTGGCGTTGGTATTATTCACCAAGGAAGGACAACATTGGCACCAGAGGCATAGACCCATGCACAAAACCACTCTCCAGATTAGAGCATGTGTTCTGAGATTCTGGAGGCTACTCTATTCTGTGGCTGCTGGCTCCACAATGGGGGTCCTGCCTGGCACAAAAGCAGTTCTCGGTAGAAACCTGTGTGGATTCAAAGAACCATCAAAGAGAACAGAGAAGTGGAAGTTTTGAATAAACACGTCAGTCTAAGCATACATTCTTCATGCATTTTGGAACATCTGGGGAGTGCAGCCACGTCATTTCCCTGCGGACCTGTCTCAGGTTCCACGTTCTTCACGTGACCTTAACTGACCTCTCCAGGCCTCTCTGAATTCATAACACTTATTACGGAACCCAGAGGTTTTGCAAACTTCTATTCACAGGGTCCTAAGAGTCTCTCTCTCTTTTCCATGGGATCTATAGGCCAAAAGAAATACCTAGTTTCATTACTAAGTAGTTATGTCCAAACAACTTAATAAGTAGTCACGTTCTAAAAACTTAGCAGCTGTTTTTAAAAAAAATAGTGCATGTAAATTGAAAGAAAGCACATGATCTTATAGCTGGAAAACACTGAAGACTCCACCAAAATCCTCTTAGATTTGATAAAGGAATCAGTAAGTTTCAGCATACAAAATTGGCATACAAAAATCAGGAGCATTTCTGCATTCTACTAACAATCGAGCTGAGAACCAGATCAAGCAAGGCAATCCCATTTACAATAGCCACCAAAAAAAAAATGAAATGCCTAAGAATATACTATATTAACTAAGGAGATGAACGATATCTACAAGAAAAATGATAAAACACTATTTAAAGAAGTTAAAGACGACACAAATAAATGGAAAAATACCCCATGCTCAGGGATCAGAAAAATCAAAATCATTAAAATGATACTATTGCCCAAAGCAATCTACAGAGTCAGTGCAATTCCTATCAAGATACAAACATAATTTTACACAGGATTAGAAGAAAAAATTCTAAAATTCATATGGGACCAAAAAAGAGCCCAAACAGCCAAAGCAATTCTAAGCAAAAAGACAAAGCTGGAGGTATTACATTAGCTTATTTCAAATGATACTGCAAGGGTACAGTAACCAAAGCAGCATGGCACTAGTATAAAAATAGACACATAAATCAATGGAACAGAATAGAGAGCCCAGAAATAACCTTACATGTCTACAGTCAACTGTTCTTTGACAAAGTCAACAAAAATATACACTGGGGAAAAGAAGCTCTTTACAGTAAATGGTGCTGGGAAAATCAGATTGTCATATGCAGAAGAATGAAATTGGACCCCTTTCTCATGCTGTATGCAAAAATCACTCAAGATCAATTAAACACTTAAATGTAGGACTGAAACTATAAAAATACTAAAAGAAAACCAAGGGAAATCTCTTCTGGATGTTGGCCTAGGCAAAGAATTCCTAAGACCTCAAAAGAACAAGCAACCAAACCAAAAATAGACAAACGCGACTTAATTAAACTGAAAACTTCTGCACAGCAAAAGGTATGTATCAACAAAGTGAACAGATAGCCTACAGAATGGGAGAAAATACTTACCAACTATGCCTCCAATGGGGACTAATATCCAGAATTTACTAGAAACTCTAACAACTCAACAACAAAAATTACAGATAACCCCATTTAAAAGTGGGTAAAGGATCTGAACAGACATTTTCAAAAGAAGACTTACAAATGGCCGACAAAAATATGAAAAAACACTCAATAACAGTAATCATCAGAGAAACGCAAATTGAAACCACAATGAGATATCATCTCACACCAGGCAGAATGGCAATTATTTAAAACCCCAAATATTTAAGATGTTGGCAAGAATATAGAGTAAAGAGAATGCCTGTACACTGAGGGTGGGAATGTAAATTACTATCATCTCTATGGAAAACAGTATGGAGATTTTTCAAATAACTAAAAATAGAAACCTCTATTTTGTCCAGCAATCTCACTATTAAATGTCTACTCAAAGGGGAAAAAAATCATTGTATTAAAAAATACTTACCTTCGTATGTTTAGCACAGCACTATTCATAAGAGCAAAGATATGGAATCAATGTAAATGTCCATCAGTGGATGACTGTATAAATATATATATACAGCCACATGACATTTTATATATAATTAATCATTATACATATAATTAATTATATACATGTGTATATATATCATTATATATAATTATTTACATGTATATAATCATTATATATATAATTAATTATATACATGTATATAATTGTATATATATATAATTAATTATATATGTAATAATTATGTATAAAATGTCATGTGGTTGTGTATACTTTTTATACATATACATTATAGATATATGTGTTTGTACACACACAATGAAATACTGTATATATGCACGTGTGTGTGTGTGTACACACATGATGAAATACTATTCAGCCATTAAAAAATGAAATTATGTATCTTGCAACAACATGGGTGGAACTGGAGGGCATTATCTAAACTGAAACAACTCAGAAATAGAAAGTCAAATGTTGCATCTTCTTACTCATAAATGGGAGCTCAATAATTTGTACACATAGACATAGAGTGTGAAATAATAGATATATGTGTCTCCAAAGGGTGGGAGGGTGAGAGTGAGGTAAGGGATGAAAAAATGACTAAATGGGTACAATGTATACTATTTGAGTGAAAGTTACACCAAAATCCTAGACTTCACCACTATGCAATATATCCACGTAAAACTGCACTTTTGCTTTTCAATTTTTTTTAAAATAAAGAAAAAATGTTATTTTTAATGTACCACTGCTTACTAATGGGATATGTGTACCTGTCGGGCCACTGCACAACTTCTCAGACTTTGAGCTCAGACGATGCCATGACCCTCATTGCCTGTTCCATGTGGATTTTTGCACATCACTTGCATTTTTGTAGCAGCAACTGCCAAGACTCCAGCTTTGCAAGGATGCGATAAGATTGAAAGGGGTGTAGTTTGATCTAATGTTGAAACTATACCTTACCTCGAGCTAGCAGTTTACACGGCAGAGGATGAGCATCACTGTGTTTTGTTTCATTTTAAATTTTAAAATATCTTGTGGTGCCCTTGTGAATTCACTGCAGCACCTGGGATACCTCAGCATACGATTTAGGGATCTGAAATCTAATTCCTTGCTACTCAAAATTTGGTTATGGGCCAACAACATTGGCATCAACAGGGAACTCATTCTCACCTTATTTTCACCCCCATAGACCTGCTGAAGGCGAATGTGCAGTGTAGCTGCTTAAGAGATTCATGTGTATTTAACAATTTGAGAAGCACCGTTATAAACCATTACTCATCATTTAATTTATACCTTTTTAAAATTCTTGCATTATTTAGCCTTTTCTCTGCCACCTTCTCAAATGAATAGTTATCTAGATGGAAGGCAGAGGTAGTCTTACGTTTTGCGATTCCCCAAATGGTCAGCACAGAGCCTGCATGGAGTAAGAGACTCAAATATCTGCTGAATGAGTATATCCAGTATTTAAACCTCCCAGATGTCCTAGGCGGAGTTGTTTATGCAACAAAATTATTGACAAAACCAGATAAAGGCAAGATCCCAAAGACACCAAGAATATTCTTTGCAGGTGTAGAATGAACATGGCACTTTTAGAATGTCAGTTTGATCATTTTAGCCCTTTAAAATGGACACACCCCATAATTTGGGTCATGGCAAGAAGAAAATTTTATTCTACTGTTTATCTTGATAGGAAGATAATTACGTTTTAGGAACAAGTGTCCAAAAACTACAGTGACATGACAATAAAAATGAAAGCAGAGTATAAATTGTTCAAGGTTAGGTAGACTGCATTTCCTGAAAACATAATATACTAAGTGTTCCAAAATAATGCTGCCATTTATTAATTGCACTCACGAGTCATTTGAATGCCAAGATCTGCATGTGTGCAAAATGTCATGGAAATTGGATTCAATTCTTTTTGAAACAGCTGTCTCCACTACAGCCAAACTGAATGTACCAAGTTCTTGGGAACAAATTTGAAAGGGAAAGAATGCAGAAATTTGCTTTGTCAGATGGTTCAGGTTTGCCTAAATGCCACCAGCTACTCCCCACTTTTATTTTCTCTCCAGAAATTATTTCTCACATTGCACATTCCATTGGCTCATTGAGATGAGGCATCAAGCTAACAGATGCAAGGTCTCTCTCTGATCTCCCTGTAGGCTAGCTTGCATCAGTCTTATTAACCACAAACCACCTTTCTCACCCCAATCAGCCACTTCTTAGATGTGGGAAGGGAGAGGCAAACTCAGATGGGAGCATAGAATAATCGATTCTTAGAGGCCAGTAGCTGGGTCTCATAAACATCCACTCCTTAGCAAGTACTCGCATCTACAGCTCTGTAACATATCCCAACTCCTTTTCCCGCCACCTCCATGGCTCCCATCATCTCGTACCCGGATTGCCGCAGGCTGTTGCCTAGTGCCTGCTTCATTTTCACCCCTGCTACAGTCCTTCTCCTGTGTCACCCAGAGTAACCTTAAAAAATAAAGTAAGAAAAAAAGAGACCTCATTCCTTCTTGTCGAAAACTGTCTAATTGTCCAAAATTGCTGATGAATAATAGAATAAAATCCAAACCCCTCTACATAGCCAATCAGACTCACAGGATCCGGCCACTGTCCACCTGTTAGCCCTCACCTCGTGTCACTTTCTCACTCACTACGCTTCAACCATGCGGAGCTCCTCATTCCTGGGATGTGCCAACCTTTTTCAGCAGTTGGGGCCTTGCTCTCGCAACCTTACTGCTGGAAACATTTCTACCCTAAATTTTGTATGGATAACTATTTCTTATCACTTAGATCTTAGCAAAGAAGGAACTCCATCGGAGACATTTTCCTGACTACCACTCTATAAATATTTTATTTGCAAATATAAATGTTTACTCTCAAAAAATTCACATCTCTTTATATGCCTTTCTCCCATTTCATTTTCTTTATATTCTTACCCTATCTGAATGTACGGATCCTATTTGTTTGTTTGTCAATGGCAGTTTTATAAATCATGTTCCCTCATAAGAGTGAATGATCAATGTGTTTTATTCATTCCCACACCCCTAGACCACAGCCTGAACATAATAGGCACATGCTTGGAAGGCTTTAGGAATTATCTATTCCTGCTCCCTTGTTTTCTGAGAATAATTGGGATCCAGAGAAGCTATTGGTTCATGATGCAACACACATAGCCAGTTAAGAATGGAGCCAAAGCGAGGGTTTGGTCCTGTAGTTTCTAGTCCACCGCTATTTCTGCCACACCTTCTTGCTGTTCATTTAAATGAAAATGAATCTTACTTAAGTAGTTTTTGAAAATTGTTCAGAATAAGTTCAGGTGACTCTGATTCAGGAATGCCCCATCTTTAGGTATGAAAAAAGCTCAATGAAAGTTCATCATCCACGCCCTTCCGTGCAAAAACTTCTTTAATTCACCAGTTTTTAAAGATATTAACATACAAGTTGGTTTAGACTTCAAGGTGGGAAGGGTTTTTTAAAACTTTCTTTTTCCATTATTAAAATAAATCTGTTGACGAAATTAACATATCAGATGGAACAACAAAACTAGAAATAACTAAGATCTCTAAAGATAATTTATTCATTAAATTAGAACTTTTAAATACAGGCAAAAGAGAAAATAACTATTATTAAAATGTTCCAACCAAATTGCTGCTTATCTTACACTATGCTAATTAGTAACAGCACCCAAAATTCACTCTTCCACAATAATCAGAGAAAATCAGAGATTATAGAAAGGCTGTGGGAAGAGGGAGGTGGTGGGGTGCTACTAGTTATTCAAAAGGCTCAAGAATAACCATTAAGGTTTGAGTTCAAATTCCATCCTTTGGGGTTTGTGCCTGGATTCTTAACACCTGTGTCCTCTTCCCATTACTCTTAGACAACCGTTTAATATGCGCACGATAGGTTTCTCATACGGTTCCATCCCCTCCAACCCATTCCCTGCACTGCAGATAGAATGAGTCTAGTAACACACAAGTCACATCGGGTCCTTATACTACTTGTAACCCTTCGAAGTCTTCCCACTACCCTTGAGAGAGAAAAACGTAGATTTCTTAACATGAGCTGCCGGTCCCATTGCAGTCCTACCTGCGCATTTCTCAAGAGTAATCCATTCCCTGTGCTGTCTGCCTCCACCACACTGGGGTCTATTCAGTGCTCACCTGGGAGCCTTGTAGTTGCTGACTGCTTTCCTGGATGTATGTTTTTCTTTTAAATTCTGGAGATAGTATATGCTGTGGACTAAATTGTGTCTCTCCTCAAAGAAGTGTATGTTAAAACCCTAATGCCCAGTGTGGCTATATTTGGAGACAGAGCCTTTAGGAGAGGTCATAAGGGTGGGGCCCTAAGTCAACAGGATTAGTGTCCTTATAAAAAAGGATACCAGAGAGACACACTGTCTCTCTCCCTGACTCACCTCTCTCTTTCATCACACATTCACAGATAGATCTTTGAGCACACAGTGAAATGGTGGCTGCCCACAAGCCAAGGCAGGAGTCCTGAAAATCAAACCTACACTCCTGGTACCTGGAGTTTGGACTTTTAGCCTCCAGAACTGTAAGCAATATATTTCTGTTGTTTAAGCCGCTCAATCTATGGTATTTTGTTATAGCAGCCCAAACCGACTAAGATACTGTACATAATATTAAGATATAATATTACTATGATAATAATCTACTTTGTGTGTTCCAGGCATTGTGATAGCCATTTTATATGGATTACGTCACATGCATAATCTTTAAGAATACCTCTAATGTGGCTATTCTTTGTCTCCATTTCACAAATGAACTAACTGAAGTTCAGATAAATTCCATTTTTCTTTTAACCATGGTAAGCCTGAAATTGAGAAAGGTTAGGTGATGTACATGAAACCCAACTGCTTTGGGGTTCACTGAGGAGCAAGGTCTATGGTTTGGTTCCATGTGGCTGCATGTCTTTTGCACTAAGTAGCTACCTGACCCAATCTTTGCCCAAAGCGGGATTAAAACCCTAATGTTGCATGGACAGCTGAAGAACCTTGAGACGCTTTGCCTGGAAATATGACACAGCTATCTCAAACATTGGAAGGACTTGGAAAAGGGATTAGATTTACTTGGAAGAAGGATTAGATCTATTCTCCAAGAATTTAAGTGAGGGAATTTGAATTGTTGGCAGGAAGTTTCATAAAACAGCTTTCAGCCCAGTATTAGAAAAAATTGTCTAACAGTCCCTAGAGGGAATGGGGTGTCCGGAGACCTAGACCTCTCTTCATGAATGTGTTCAGGAAGGACATGGAAATTAATCTAAGGGCAGTTATGGAGATGATCAGGCAGCAGGTAGTAGTTGAACCAGGTGACCTCTAAGCTTCCATCCAGTTCTGGGACTGACACTTGGTTTTCATAACTGATGGACTCTTCATGATCTTATTATTGATACAGTCACTAGGGTTGGCAAAACACGCAGCTCTAAACCAGCCAGACCAGCTTGGTGAAGATGTTGTTGCATTTTCCAAGTACTGTTATAACCAGCCCTCATTTTACTGAATGCCTGAGCATTGGTACAAAGTTTTTACTCTTGTTTAGGAATGAGTCATCCAGCTTGTGAGTTGGTGCAGGCCATTACGTTTTCCACCCTCACTTTATCTTCTCCTCCTGCTTTCCAAGGCCCAAGCTAGGATGGTGAACTACAACAAGTCTCAGGAAAGGGAGCTAAACTCTCCAGTTACTAATACTTAACAATCGAAATCACAATTCTATCGTTTTGTTAAAGGTAAGTGATGGCAATTGGATAAGAAGGAAAGAAAATGAATATTTCTAGCTTTTTATAGTTCACTTGGCCAAGTTGGAAACAGATTCATTCTTTTTCCAGAACTGTTTTGCTTTTTACTGTTTTGTCTCACATTGAATTGCAAAACCTGTCAAGTTCTTGTTCTCTCAATACACTTAAGTAACACTGGACATTTTCTTTTCATTTTTAATTTCAAGCACAGTCCTTAATAAGTTTAACTCAACTAATTTATATTTTTATTCAAAGCAATAAACACCTTGAGTCCCTACTCTGTGTGAGGATCTATAGTAGTTTTTAGGATACAAAAATGAAAAAATCCTGACCTTGTCCCTGAAGGAGGGCCTCACACGATTCTTAAGCTGCAAATTATATATATATATATATATATATATATATATATATACACATATATATATATATATATATATATATATATATATACATATATATATAAACTTAAATTACCTGAGGCAAAAACAAAATGTATTGACTAACATGTCCCACTGCAGAAGCAGTTGGGGTGACATGAACCAGAGCCTCAAGCATTTTCCAGATGTTTTCTCCCCATTTGTTATCTCAGCTTGCCCTCTGTTCTGGCAATTCTCCCCTTGAAGCTGACATCACAACCACCTGGTGGACACCAGAAACTCCAGGTTCCACCTTTCCAGTTTCACTACCAAGAGAAAAAGGCTCCTCTACATATTTGCAGACTAAAAACTAGTGGGGAAGAACTTGATTGCCCCAACATGGGTCACCTGCTGACAATCACTATGGCTGGAGAGGCAGGGACAGCTATTGTTCAAATCTCACAGTGCAACAAAGAGTTTTGCAAGGGCTGAGAGAAGAAGGAACACTATCCTAAAAAGAAAAGATGGGGTTCTACTCCCTGAATAAAGAATGGCTACTGGGCAGACAAAAGACCGCAAATCTACCTCAAGGAACTTACTCTTTTATAAAGAAAACAGATGTACAAAAAAGTAATAATGCAATATGATACATGTGTCAGTGGAAGTACATTCAAGATTTAGGCTCAGGGTTATAAAAACATGAAAAAGAAGTTAATTCACCCTAGGAGTTTAAGTAAAACTATAAAGAATAGGTAATTTTTGAGTTGTAAAGTTTATGGAAAAATAAGAAAAGATGGGAAATATGCTGAAATTGGGTTGTGCCAGTCCTTGGGTACAGAAGTGAGAAGTTTAGACACCATTCAGTGGGCTAGAGAGTGAGATGAGAACTTTACACAGATCAGGTGGCGCAGTGGCATAGTATGGTCTTTAGCCTGAGACAAGAGGGATCTTCACTGGAACGTAGCCTTTCGGAGACCCAGCTCTGACTCTCTTACACACACCAATTTCCACAAGGTGAGTCCACAGGGCCAACAGGATGTGCCTCTACAGAGTCTATACTCTAGATCACAGTCTGCGTTCTTGAGAACTGAAATTTTCTAGTGAGAGAAGCATAATCCTGCTTTCAGTGTTTGCAAATTGTGCATTCCTCCACAGGTATATCATCTAGACCAAGAGGTGGCTGTTTTAGGGGGGGATTTGGGAAAGAGCTTGGATATGTAAGCTGAACTGTTCACCTATGTGAGACCCTTTGCAGTGGGACAGTGATTGCGTGGGAAAAGAAGGAGTCAGGCAATGGACTAGAAACCTCCATTTGAATTCTTCTTTGGGCCCCACAAATGTTAGGAGTGAGCCTGAGATGTGCATTAGCAGGTGACAGTGTGGGAAATGCATGGTAGTGGGGAAATGGTGGAAGTAGAGAGGAGCATACTGGTTTGAGAGAAAATTCTGAAGTAGCTTGGTAAGATTTAATGATCAATTGAATATGAAGCATAAGGAGGGAAATAATTTTAAAAGTCTTGAGTTTCTAGCTTGGGAAATTGTGATGCCATGACAAAATGAATAGTATAGCAGGGTAAACAGGAGTAGAGGAAAGATAATATTATGATAAAAATGATTTTCTTGTGACTTTAGTAAGAATGTGGATTACCAGTTCCTTTGGAGAGATGGCAATAATAGCCAAAAAATAGTTACTTAATTATTTAAAATACAGATTTAAAACTGTCCTCTCAATCCTAATTTACTTTCATATTTGACCTCTCACCTATTCTTTAACCATAATCATGCTTCATTTGTTACTTAGAGTTCTATTTACAAGTGATAGAAAACCAACTCAGTAGCTTAAGCATAAGCAAAAATAGGATTTCCAGCTTACATAATTTAAAAGTCTAGAAATAGTGTTGGTTTCAGATCCAGCTTGATTCGGGGTTTCCAAGGATGTCATTAGGCCCCAACCTTTTCTATCTGTAGGTTTAATTTCCCTTTGGCTGAATTCCATTCTCCTGATGGCTGCTGAGAGCATCAGTCTTATGTCCTCACAGTGCCAATCCTCTTGGAAGAGAAAACATTCCTTTCTCGGTTGCTCACAAAACAGGCCAAGATTAACTAGATTGGACTTGATTGGCTAGACTTGTGTCATGTGCTCATTCCTGATCCAGTGACTGTCCTGGGGAATGCCATGCCCTAATGGGGCAGGACTGGTCATACATCTACTCCTATAGCAAAGAATGGAGTCAACTTCATCTGACACACATGCCTGAAAGTAGGGGTGATTGACTAGGGAAATGGTACTAGAAGAATAGGGGAATAGAGGCCAGGCCACATAAACAATGGATGTCCACTAGACTCATCACAGCACTAAGTCTTATTTTTTTCAGTGGAGATAATAATTACAAATCTCACTGGGATGTCAGAAAAATTAACTGTAAAGTAAAATTGACAAACCAACTAGACCTTACAGGCACCTTTAGAACATTTCACCCAACAACAGCAGAACATATGTTTTTCTTAAGTGCACATGGAATATTCTCCAGGATAGACTATAAGCTATGCCATAAAACAAACTCAACAAATTCTGAAGAATGGAAATAATGTGAAGTATGTTCTCCTGCTGTGAAGAAATGAAATTAGAAATTAATACCAAAAGAAATTTGGGAAATATACAAATAAGCAGACAGTTCTAAATAACCTGTGGATCAAAAAATAAATCAAAAATGAAATTAGAAATACTTTGAGACGAATGAAAATGAAGGTACAGTATGCCAAACCTATGCAATATAACTAAAGCAGTGCTCAGAAGGAAATTCATAATATCAATACATAATATAAATGTAAAGAAGAGTAAACTACATTCAAATCAAGCAGAAGGAAGGAAGTAATAAATATTACAATGAAAATTAATGAACTAGACAACAGAAAACAGTAGAGAAAAATCAATATAAACAAAAGCTGATCATTTGAAAAGGTAAAGAAAACTGGCAAACCATTAGCTAGATTTACCAAGAAAAAAGAGAGAAGACTCAAATCACTAGAGTCAGAGATGAAAAAGGAGACATTATTATCAACCTTACAGGATACAAAGGATTATAAATTAATAATACGGACAACTGTATGACAGCAAATTAGATCAATGAAATGGACAAATTATTAGAAAGATCCAAACTACTGAAGCTGACTCCAAAAACAGTAGACACTATGAATAGACCTGTAACAAGCAAAGAAACTGAATTAGTAATCTGCCCACATAGAAAATTATAGGTCCAGATGTCTTCACTGCTGAATTCTACCAAACATTTAAAGAAGAATTAGTACCAAGAAATAGAAAAGAGACAAACTACACCACTATAAGATCAGTATAACTCTGAAACCAAAACCAGACGAAACCATCAGAAGAAAAGAAACTATAGACCAATATCTTTTAAACGTGGAAGCAGATATCCTCAATAAAATACTAGCAAACTGAATCTAGAAATATGGAGAAAGAATTATACACCATAATCAAGTAAGCTATATTACAGACAGGCAAAGTTGGTTTAACAAAATAAGTGCAAAACTTACACTCTGAAAACCGCAAAAATGTTGTTGAAAGAAGTTAAAGATCTAAATAAATACAAAAACATCCCATGTTCATGGATTTTAAAATGTTAGATTGTTAAGATGGCAATATTCTCAAACTTATCTACATGTTCAATGCAATTCCTATTTGAATCCCAGCTGATTTCTTTGTGGAAATCAGCAATCTGATTTTAAAATTCATATGAAATTACAAGATACCAAAATAACCAAAACAATTATGAAAAAAAAAGAGATGGGGACTCAAACTTGCTGATTTCAAAACTCACCACAACGCGATGGTAATCAAGATAGTGTGGTACTGGCATGTAGATCAGTGGTACAGATTTGTAAGCCCAAAAATAATCCATGTGTCTATGGCCAACTTAGTTTTGACAATGGTTCCAAGACCATCAAATGAAGAAAGAATAACATTTTCAACAAATTGTGCTGGGACAACTGGATATCCACATTACAAAATTAAGTTGGATGCTTATTTTACATCATGAACAGAAATCAATTCAAAATGGATCAAAGACCTAAATACAAGAGCCACATTTTAAAACTCTTAGAAGATAATTAGTGTAAAGTATTATGACTTCAGATTAGTCAGTAAGTTCTTAGATGTAATATCAAAAGCATGAGCAAAAAAAAAACAAACAAACAGATAAACTGCACTTCATTAAAATTAAAAACTTTTGTGTTTCAAGGATCATGATCAAGAAAGTGAAAAGATGCAGAATGGGAGAATATATTTAGAAATCAAATATCTGATAACAGATGCATCTAGAATATATCAAGAACTTGTACAACTCAATAATTAAAAGACAATACGATTTAAAAATGAGAAAATAACCTGAATTAACATTCTTCCAAATACAATATACAAATGGCCAATAAGCATGAGAAGATGCTCAACATCATTAGTCATCAGGGAACTGCAAATCAAATCTACTATGAAATATTACTTTATATCCACTAGGATGGCTAGAATTAAAAAGTCAGATAATAACAAGTGTTGAAAATCTGGAAAAACAAGAACCATCATCCACTACTAGTGGCGACATAAAGGTGTAGCCACGTTGAAAAATATTTTGACATTTCTTCAAATGATCTCTGTGACCCAGCAATTCCACTCCTAGTTATACACAGAAGAGAAAATAAAAACATGTCCACACATAAACATCTGTACACAGATGTTTACAAGCAAAAGGTGGGAACAACCCAAATGCCCATCACTTGTTAAGTGCATAAACAAAATGTGGTATATCTAAAAAGTGTAATATTATTTGACCATGAAAAGGAATGAAGCATTGATACATGGTACAATATGGATTAACCTTGAAAACATTGTGCTGAGTGAAAGAAGCCTAACACAAAAGACCACGTATATATGATTCTATCTAGATTAAATGTCCAAATCTATAAAGACAAAAAATAAAGTGGTGGTTGCTTAGGGCTAGGGGGAACGGAAGGACAGGGAGGTCATAGCTGAAGGGTACAGAGCTTTTTTTAAAGGTGACAAAATGCTCTAAAATTGGGTGTGGTGATGGTTGCACATAATTTTGAATATACCCCAAATCATTGAATTGGATACCTTAAATGGATGAAATGTGTGCTATATAATTTATATCTCAGAAAAAGGTATTCAAAAAATTTTTAAAGTAGTTTGATAGGAAGGAAAATAAGTGAATAAATGAATACAATTGACTCATATTTATGACAAAATGTCCATATTCTCTTTGAGGAAAAGAATTGCCAGAGATATTAAGTTATTCTGGAACAAAACAGACACATGATATTTAGCAATTAAAATTCATAATTTCTTGAAAGCTTAATAAAAGGAGTTCCAGCCAATCTAATTGCATGTGATGAGGTAATCCACATTCTCCAGGCTCAAGTTTCCACGTGAGGACTACTTCCAGTGTAACCCTCCTGGCCTGTCCCAGACACCTCTGCCGAACTCAGGAACAACTTATCTGACTGGTCAATTTGAAAAAGAAACAAAGCATTTTCTATCCTGGAGCCCTTCGTGCCTGTAGAGAAGGCAGTTAGTAAGCTTCCTATGTCAGTCTTTGGCCTGGAAGAGGTAAGTCTCCTGCTTGAGACTATTCAGTTCAAGGGGAGAAGGTTTTAAAGACTGATGTGGTGCTTTTAAAACATGCCTGCAAATTCCCTGACATTCTTTCCATCAATACGTGTAGTCTATGACCCCTCCCTTTGAACCTGAGGGGAAGGACTTTGCAACTGTCTTTATAAACAGAATGCTGTGGTTGTGGTGGTTCAGCTTGATTCCTGGGGCCATTAGGAAGCCACACAGCTTCTGTTGGTTTCTCTTAGGACTCTCACTTTGGGACCCTTCAGATTCTGAAAGAAGTCCAGGGGCCCTGAGGTCACCATATGGACGGGGGGTGGGGGTGCGGAACCAGGAGTGATGTCATTCTAGCCCCAGCTGATGGGGCCTTTCCAGCTCAGTTGCTAGACGTATTCGTGCATACTCCCATTCCCAGCCACTATTTGACTACAAAAACGAGAGATACTCAAGTGAAACTGACCTAGATGAGCCTGGCCAATTTCCACATCACAAGGAAATAAATGATTACTTTATGTCACTGTTTTGGGTGGCCTATTACACAGCAAGAAAAAGGGAAAAAAAAGAAAAATCTGGAACATACATGCTATACACTCTAGGGCTTTACTAGTAATGAAGACGGGTGTCGCTTTAAATCCCCTTTCTTTTTTCTCAGTTAGTTACAAACTCAGGAAAGAAAGAAAGAAATCTATTTTGTGGCCCCCTAAAACTCCAACTTTAATTGCGCAGTATAAGAATTTCTCCCACCCCACTCTGTGGGCATGGTTGGGCCGTAGGTCTCTGACTCTCTCTAGTGATTGGAAATGCCTCCTAAAACGTTCAGATTACAAAGGCTCTTTCTTAGAAAGTTCTTTCCTAAGTTTATTAAGCCCCTGAAGCAGCACAGAACAAACTGCTTCCTATTCTCTATACACATATTTCAATACTTTCATGACAAAAATCACATATTTCTCAGTCAATTATCTCAATCTCCTTCCACTCTTCCTCTTACACAAGGTTAAAATAGTGCAGTGGTCCTTAAATATGAGCATGCATCTGAATCATCCAGAGGGCTTGTTAAAACATAGATTCCAGGACCCCATCCTCAGAGTTTCCGGTTAAGATCTGTGGTAGGACTGAAGAATTTTCGTATCAAACAAGTTCCCATGCTCTGCTGATGCTGGGATCCAAGGGCCCTTCTTTGAGAACCACTAAGCTGGAGATGTATAGGATGGTAGAAAGAGTCTTCAATGAGAAGCTGAAAGACCTGGATGGTCATGCCGGCTGTGCTGTCTTCTGAGAAAACCCAAAGACTTCTAAGAAAACAAAGATCCCTAATAAAAACTAAGGTCCCTGCCAATATCACACAGTTGTGAGGCTGGACAGTGATAACAACACATAAATGCTTTGTAAACTGTCGAGAGCTATGAAAACAGGAAATGTGTCTTGAAGAGATTTGTCTGTAGGCTCCATCTAAGTATTAATATCCTTTTTCAGACTGACACGAGAATTCAGCAGCACATGGCAGCTGAAGACGGTAGCAGAATCCACTAACCCGTTTCCTGTTTGCTCCTTCTACAGATTCCTGTTCTTCCCAGAAGCTCTTGTAATCTGGAAAAAAAAAAAAAAAAAAAAAAAAATCCAGATTGTGAACCTGTACTGAGTGCTTTCCATATGCACATGGAAAAGGTTACATTCCAAAGGAGAAGGGCTGGGCTGCATCCTAGCTGGGACAATTAATTATGCTGAGCCTCAGTTTCCATTGGGGAAAGGAATAACAATGGCCCCACCTCACAAGTTGTTGTGAGGATTAAATGAGTTAATATATGTAAAGCCCTTAGAAACAGGCTTGGCAAGGATTAATTACCGTTGTTACTGTTGTTTCTCCGTTTTAAAGATGAGGATTGAGACTTTGAGAGTTTGAGTAATATAACTAAACTCTCACAGCTGGGAGCTCTCTGCAAGCCTCTCTCCCAGTTAAACAGAAATTAGGGCAGGGATGTCAAAATAAAATGTGTAACAACCATACTTGTGGCATCATCACCTCTGCTGGTGAAAGGCATTGCTAATTGATCACAGCATTCTGTTCTGTGGAGTCTGGACAAGTCTTTATAACCCTCTTGGAGACTGTGGTTGTGGGTGGAGCTCATGAGACAGACATGTTTGGCCACACCCAAGCAGGAAAACTAAATCCTGAGACACGTTTAGAACACTCAATTGGAAGCACTAAAACCCAGTAATGGAAACCAGGAATAAAAGGCTCAGGCTACCAACTGATGGGGGAAGAATCCTAATGCTGGTCCCCCTTTCAGATCTTGGAGTGAAGTCAAAGAAAAGAAAGCCATTTCTACTGCTATTCTACCTTTGGTATATAGGCCAATGGTTTCTTCATCATTTAAAAAAAAGTAACGTTGTATTTCAAAAGACATGCGTCAGTGACTCAATTTTGTCCAAGGCAAACTTTATATTAAATGCTTCCTGATCAGCAGCAGGAGCTCCATTAAAACCAAATAAAAAGAAACACATTTTAAGGATCAAAGAAGAGGAAACATTACAGAAATGCCACCATCACATTCAAAGGTCCAGCAGGTCTACGCTGTGAGTCCTCGATTCTTTACAATGGTTCTGGAGAAAGTCGTTGTTTAATCATGATGAAGGCATGGCTATAAGTAATATTAATTAATTTGCCTTGGGCCTACATTTAATTCTTCTACCATGCTGAGAAGGGGATTATTATGCATAGTAATGGATAATCTTCAAAGCGATGTTTTAGCATTCCCCCACCCCCTCTCCACCATACCCACACAGGCACTTTCTCTTACCACTATTCCCTGGCCAGCTTCGTGAGTTCTTATTCTAGTCCAGAGTTCAGAACAGAGCTAAGTTCTCCTTGAAGGTGGACACACTGATAATCACAGCTAACATGTATTAAACTCTCAGATGTTCCAGGCAGAGTTTTTGTTCATTTAACAAGCATCATATAGTGCCTTCTAGGTTCCAGCTACTTTTTTCTAAGCATTTCACAAATACTAACTCATTGAATCCTCAAACAAACCTATTAACATTTTACAGAAGAACAAAACTAGGTACAGAAAAGGCAAAACAACTTGCCTGAGATCACACAACTAGAAAGTGCCACGACAATTCCATTAGGAGCAGGGGTGACAATATAGCATGGGGAGGGTATAATGTTAGGTGTTCATGGCTATCTGTAATGAATTAGTGCACAATTAATACACCCAGGCTCTCAGAGCGCAGAGCAAGCACCTGTACCCAACAGGCTGTGTAGAAGAGACTTCCACTTCTGCTTCTGCTATAATTTCTTGCAGACATAATTTCCCTGTTTCTGGCTCTCCAATGAAGGCTTTCTACCCCCACCATCATCACCAGTGCTGCTACTGCTTTGTTATGTGGCTCTTGAAGAAACCATTTCAATCATTTGAGCAACCCAACTTCCCACCTCCCAGGTGCCATACATAGTTGCCCTCAAGGCAAGTCCAGACACAGGAGTCTGTCTCACCTCAGGGTGAAGGTTAGTCCTGCGATAGCCGGAACTTGGTCATGCCGACTGCCAGGCTTTACTCAGAGCACCTCATCAAACTTGTGCCGAGAAACAGACAGCTTCAAATCACATAACCCTTAGCCTAAGAATGTGCATTTCCCTAGCAATTACATTTTCTGGCACATACAGCAGGAATAGTCATCTATGGCAGAGTCTGGAACAAAGAATGAAGTTAAGTTTAGCCTTAAATTGAAAATTGGGAGAGAGAATTGCAAAACAAAGTGAAATGGAAATGCAGTATTCGCTGCTCGGCCCTTTAAGTTATCTACCATTGGGAGAACAGGGAGTTTCTCTGAAGGTGTTGGCAACCAAAACACTTGGGTTGTAAGGAAGGGCCATAACCAACAAGCTAGGGGGTTGGACTACCTTTGAGATTCTCTCTCTCTCTCTTTTTGATTCACAGAAGTGAAACAGCAATTCCTGTTCATTTCCTGGCCAAGCCAGGCCAGGGAGTTGCAAACAAGATGTTTTTTATGGATACTCCTTATCTTTGGAATCCTCTTCCTTCCTGGACTGGCAACTAGCAGAACTGAAATCTCTTGGCCTTCCACAAAGCCTTTCCAAGGTTTGTCTTTTTAATTGAGCTTCCACTTAAGAATACTTAAGACTCTACTTGTTTTAACACCATGAAACTTGGTCATAAAATTGTGCTGGATCCTCTTTTTTTTTCCCCTGACTTGTAAAGATCCAGTTCAATGCTCACTTTAGCAGCCACGCCTTCCTCTTGTACTTTTCTATTAAGGATTTTTTTTTTTAAGACTCTAGAAAAGGTCTTTACAACGATTTGCCTGGGACTTAGTTTTGACTCCCAGAGGAGTTTAGCCTATTCTAAGAGGAATGCGCAGATAGAAAGACTGTGGAAGTCAAAGCCCAATGGCCATGCTAAGCCAACTCTAGACATCAGTGTACGTTCCAGCTAATTCCATAGGGGGAAAAATGTTTTTAAGCATCCAGAGCAAATGAGAAGCCATAAATTAGTTTTAAAATATTTTTCATTTTAATGACTTTAAAAGCTTAAGAAAGTGAGCTGTTTTCTCTAAGCTTGTCTTGCGCAAAAAAAATTTAAATACTGTTTATATGTCCATATTTGAGAAACCAAGCTGAGCTAAGATCATTAAATTTTTAGGAAAAAAAATATCATATGAGCACAAACTTTCCAAAAGCAACATATTTAGGAATGAACGAAGTTTGTTTTCACTACTGAAATTCATTTGATTATGTGTCCCGTTGTCCTAGTAAAACTTTAGTGAGGAAATCGACATGAATGTAAAAATAGGGATATTACATTTTGTGATCTTGCTGACTCTCATTAACTCTTGATTTGCACATTTCCACAGGGTTCTGTTAGCCAATATTAGCCACTGCCTGAAAAACCATTCACCCCTTTTTCTAAATCCTGTTTATAGCAGGACACAGCTTCACACTCACACCGGTTCATCTTCATCCTGCTGTTTCCCAGCACCTGTCAAAACCCTGCGATGGGCTGGTAAACCACGAAGGTCACTTGTGGTGATCCAGGAAGGCAGGAAGGCCCTGTGATGCTTTCAGATTATTCTCTGCGCCTTGGCTTCTGTACTCCTGCTTCCTGCCTGCCTGCCTGCCCTTGAAGGCGTCCTGGTGGGACCATGGGCTGGAGGATGCAGTTTCCACAACTCACACGCTATGAAGACTCCAGTTCTTGGATTTTTGATAACCTCTGGGTCCCTCATTTGCTGACTCCCCACCTCCACCCCTGCTGGCCCTGTGTTTGAAATGACAAGCTGCTGTTTATTTATAGCTCCCTTTCCCACTTTTAAATGAAACCAGTGGTTAAAGATGTGCCAGGTGGTGCTGTTGATAAACAACAAGTTCTAACACCAGATTTCCCCCTGGGAACTCAGACCCCATTTTTCTGGCTGATGATCAAGATGGGAGGAAACTTGGCTGTGCCTTTGAGACATTTTTCTTTTGGTGGGTCATCTCCAACCCCCATGGAGCAACAGAAGCTGGCTGTGCAGGAGTCCCTGGGGCTATTTCTGATAGTGGCCAACACTCACTCTAATGTTACCCGACTCACAAAGTTTCTGAGTCCAGCCACCTCCTCCCTGAGCACCTGACCTTAGGATGGTACCTATACATGACTCCAGGATTCCCCGGGTCATGTCCCTTCATCTACCATGTCCAAGCCAAGTCTATCCTTTAGACCTGTTACACTTTCCACCAAAACACTGATCTCTGTTCCTGGACATAGTACATGCTCAATTGATGTTTTTGAAAGTTGAAGAAATTCTATCCATTCTTTGCCAGTTTCACCGATATTCCTTCATTCTGGAATTAGTGCATCAATCCATTAACTGCTTTTCTTATTTCTAAGCTCCATGAGAGCCAGTGGGGTGCGCTGGAGCCTGAAGGTCTGATCAAGATCAGCTTTGCCACTGCTTGATTATGTGGTCTCGGGCCAGCTTCCTTACACGTGTGAGCAAGGACTAATTGAGTGGTTATAGGCCAAGGACTGTGCAAGACACAGGAGATGGAGAAATGAAAGACAAAGTGCTTTCCCACCAGCTGCAAAGATCCCACAGCCTAGCAGAGAAAGCACAGAAACAACAATTGCTGTATAGTATGGTGGAGGCACGTGATAGAGACGCCATGAGGCACAGCGAAGGGCCTGGGTCCAGCTGTTGGTGGAAGGGGCAGCAGTCAGGGAAGGCTTCCTAGAGGAAATAACACAACAGCTAGGTCTAGAGTATGAATTAGCCATTCAGAGAGGGGGAGAAAGGGAATTTTGGGCACAGGGTGCAAAATATGCAAAGTCAAGAAATGTCAGAGGGCTCAGTGTCAGTTTGGAAAAGCTGACGCAAAGATTTCACATGGAAGAATGGTCGGAGACGATGCTGGAATGCAAGGTAAGCAGTCTGTGTTCTCTAACAGGGCGTTTGATCTTTACCCCATAGACGGTGAGGAGCAAATGAAAGATTTAAAAGCAGAAGTAGCCTGATCAGATATGCATTTTGGAATGCTCACTCGAAGGAACAGAAAGCAGTCGAGGGAGTTAAAATGCATTCATTTAACAAATATTTAGTGGCATCTTCTGTGTGCCTGGCACACATTTGGCAGGCAGGGTTTCTGCCAACCAGAGCGTGCCATCTAGTTTAGAGAGGAAGACTTGAAGGCCAATAGAAGGCAGCGGGAAGGAAGAGATGAATATTGATTTGAGAAATATTTCAAAGGCAGAATTAATAGGACTCAGTGACAGCTTAGCTGGGTAAGGGGAGAAGGTATAAGAAGAGATCTTGGATGCCATCCAGGTTTCTAACTTGGGCAATTGGGTTAGAAATTGTGATGACATCCGTACGGTGTTTCTTAACAGAAGTGCCAGTAGCATTTTGAACAGGACAATTCTTGGTGTGTGGGACTCTCTTGTGCATTTTCTAATGCTTGACATCCTTGGCTACAATCCACTTAAATGCCAATAGTATTGCCCGGTCGTTGCAACATTGAAAAGGTCCCCTCCCATACCCCCGCACTCCCAACACACGTATTTCCAAATACCTCTTGAGAGCCAGAATGAAGAAGGAAGAATGGATTGGGGTTGGAGAGGAGAAATTAAACCCAATTAGGGCATGTTTCATTTGCAGTTCTAGTCAAAGCCTTCCATATCTGTGGAGCATCCAAGCATGTACCATCGACCTTTTCCTATTACCAGCAGAACCCAGGCAAGTGGAGATGTCAACTTCCTACTCTAGGGACACTTGTACTGCCCTGACCTGCAGACCACACAATGGGCCCACCGGCCCAGCCACTGCAGAATTCAGCTTCTCCCATCAAAACGTATTTTTTAAGCAATTACAGTTTTCCTTCTTATTATTTCCTTCTCCACGTTCTGACAATACCAACGTTCCAGAAGTTGTTCGGGACTAAGAAAAGCTGGGGTCCAGCATTGTATCTGACATGCTAAGGAGACGTATAAAGGGCAGGCTCATTCAATCTCAGCTTTCTCAATCCTCCAATCTAACTTGGTTCACAGCTCAGCTCAGTTCTTTCTTTTGATATCCCCTTCAAATACCCTTGAGCTTGCTCTCACTGTTTCCTGCAGACATGATCTGATACTCCCCCCGGCTCTGGTGTTAGAGCTATATGAAAGAGGTGCTCCTAAGAAAGATGCTCCCAATCTCTACAGGACTCACTTTGTTAACTGATGAAGCCAGTGGCATGAATGCAATTGCCCAGAGCACATGTGTTAGGTAAGATGGTCCAAGGACAGAACTTTGTGAACACCCACACTGAAGCAAGGAACAGTGGTATAGCACCCACAGAAGACACAAGAAGAAGCAAGAGGCACAGAGCAGAGGGAAAACCAGGAGGACCTACAAAGAAAAATATCTCATGGAGAAAGGACTGATCCAGTGTTAAATATGAAAGGAAAGTCAAATACACGAAAACTGAAAAGAATATTCTGAATTCAGCAACAGGGAAGAAATGAATATCCCTGGTTTACCAGTCAGGATAAATAGATTGTTTCATTCCCAAATGACGCCACATACCAACAGCTGGTGATATCAGAGGTTTATTTCTTGTTCTCATTATGCGTCCACTGTGGATTACTGGCTACTGATCTCTTCAGGTCCTCCTCACCCTAAGATCCAGGCAGAAAGGATTGCCTATGTCTGGAAGGAAAAGAACAACAGAGGCATCATGCAATGCATTTTAAAGCTTCTGCTTGGAAACGTGGCAAACATGACTTTTACTCACATTTTATTGCCTCCATCTAGAAGGAAAAGATCAATGGAGGAATCATGCAATGGTTCTTAAGTCTTCTGCCTGGAAACGTGGCAAACATGACATACATTTTATTGGCCAAGGCAAGTCATATAACCAAGGTTGATGTCAGATGAACAAAGATAATCAGAAAGTTGTCTGGTAGGAAGGAGCTAATAAAAAGAAGTCCTAGTTGGGTATGGTGGCTCAGGCCCGTAATCCCAGCACTTTGGGAGGCCAAGGCAGGGGGATCACTAGGTCAAGACATTAAGACCATCCTGCCCAACATGGTGAAACCCCATCTCCACTTAAAAAAAAAAAAAAAAAAAAAAAAGCAAAAATTAGCTGGGTGTAGTGGCGCAGTGCCTGTAGTCCCAGCTACTCGGGAGGCTGAGGCAGGAGAATCGCTTGAACCAGGGAGGTGGAGGTTGCAATGAGCTGAGGTTCTGCCACCACACTCCAGGTTGGGTGATAAAGCGAGACAAAAAAAAAAAAAAAAAAAAGTTCCAAAAGACATGGTGTATGTAAAAATGTACTATGGAAGGTGTAATTCATTATGGCTTTGGCCTTAATTTATCCAGTGAAGAGCTATTACTATCATTATTAACCTTCTGTGTCTCCATCATGCCCATATTCAAGAGCCATTGCTCTATTTTGTTCAACTCAGATCTGAGACTTGCTTGCATTTAGCTCCTACCATACCTTTTCCCACCTACAAAACTACTCATATCACTCTCTCCATGTCAAGAAACTTGCTCTTTCCCCCCAATCCCTGTCTCTCAGCTCCTTATGAGCTCACCTCAAAGCCACTCTGCAGAAAGGCATCTTAGATTAAACCAACTCGGCCCTCACAAACTCCTTCCTCTGTTGTACAGTATGTCCTGTATTATTTGGTCCCAACACAGTGTGGTATGTAAATGCCTGGTGGTGGTTTCAAATGTGAATGTGTGTACAAAACGTTATGGGAAGCCTGAGATTGAGGGGCAGGAAAATGTGGGTTCTGGGCTAGTTGCTCTGTGGGTGTCTCTCTGAATCTGTTCTCCATCATTTCCTGGCTTCTTCTGTGCCCCATGAGGCTGACTTCCATAGATGGTAAAACCAGAATTCCTTGCCATCTGGCTGCCAGTGGGTTCAGTCAACGGGAAGCACCAGTATGAATACTGGAAGGTCGGAGAGGGACCAGGGTATTTATCCTTTCCCACACCCAACGCCGCCTGCTCTGACCCTGGCAGCGGCCAGATGCTGTCGCTGGAGCTCCTGTCAGGCAATCTTTCTTCCACTGCTCAAACCCCAGTGGTGCTATTCCTGTCTCTTGCTTCTTCAAGCTAGGTCATGGTCTGTTAATATTACAAATTTCATAACTGGAAGCTGAAGGAGGCCCTTCCACTTCTACCCCCAGCATTCTACACTTTACGGCAGGTGTCCCCAAACTTTTTACACAGGGGGCCAGTTCACTGTCCCTCAGACCGTTGGAGGGCCACCACATACTGTGCTCCTCTCACTGACCATCAGTGAAAGAGGTGCCCCTTCCTGAAGAGTGGTGGGGGGCCAGACAAATGGCCTCAGGGAGCCGCATGCGGCCTGTGGGCTGTAGTTTGGGGACACCTGCAGTTTACGGCATTTTGTTGGTCACTTTTCATCTATACTTCTCCCTGAGTTTTTATATCCTTCTCTTTAAGGTCAAGTCGTCTAGCTGTGTTGAGAGTAGCACGAGTCCTCTTTGATGGTTAAACGCAACCCCTGCCTCCTAAAGGACAGATGCCTGACTGGAGCAATGGCTCATGTGGTCTAGAGAATTTATGTTTCTAAAAAACCATTGGCCTGAATCTCACTACATAAATATGCATTCATAAAATCATGATGCAGAAGACTTAGTAATCCCAGTAAAGTTATCTAGCCTCAATAAAAGTGGCAAACTACATGGTGACGATCCCTAGATGACCATGCTAAAGCTTTAAAAATCAAATTGAACAAAGTATATAAAAAGTCCCGGCCGGGCACGGTGGCTCATGTCTGTAATCCCAGCACTTTGGGAGGCCGAGGCGGGTGGATCACGAGGTCAAGAGATCGAGACCATCCTGGTCAACATGGTGAAACCCCGTCTCTACTAAAAATACAAAAAATTAGCTGGGCATGGTGCGTGCCTGTAATCCCAGCTACTCAGGAGGCTGAGGCAGGAGAATTGCCTGTACCCAGGAGGTGGAGGTTGCGGTGAGCTGAGATCGCGCCATTGCACTCCAGCCTGGGTAACGAGAGCAAAGCTCCGTCTCAAAAAAAAAAAAAGTCCCAAGGAAATGATAGGTCTGGAAGTCCTTCAAGGTCACTTTAATTTCCTCTTGCTGCAGTAATTCCATTTTGGGAGAAATTCATCAATACGTGTTCGTGGAAGTTATGTAGGGCCCTGCCACTTCAGGTGGCCTACAGGCCAGCAACATCAGCATACCCAGGAGGTTGTTGGCAATGCAGACTCTCAGGGGCTCCCAGATATGCTGGCTGAGAATCTGCATATTAATCTAGTAGGGTTATCAGGTGATTCCTTTGCCGATTGACAATCAGAAGAACTAAAGAGTTCTCAAACTATCTGGGATCAAGAAGGAGTTTTTTTTGTCCCTCCCTCCCCCAGTCTATTATGTACTGATACCTTAGAAAACAGAACAAAAATGAATTACTAGAATAATGAAAAAAGAGATGTACAAAATACAAATTCAACCGTTTCATTAGTAGATTCAAAAGACATATAATTATGCTGTCAAATTGCTACAGAAGTCTTTTAATGTATGCAGTCTGTTTCTCTGGATTCCTCATCATTGACCAATATCAGGCCACAGATGGGCAATAGACTATGATCACACTGAGTAGTGCTGCTCTGAGTTATTGCCATTTTACAGGCAATACACAGAGGAAACTGAAGCCTAGACAAATAACATACCTGAGGTGACAAAGCTGGTTCATAGAAGAGCCAGAATTGAGACTCAGAGCTCCCAAACTATTTCCAACAGACCACATTAGTCCTAATGAAAATTTTAAGCATTTATTGAACACCAGATTTGAGCCAAGTACAGTGTTTTACAGGGATTCTCATAGTCACCTCCATTCCTGTGAAGTTGGTGCTATCAATGCCCTCATTTTACAGTTGAGAGACCTGAGGTTTAGAGGGGTTAACACCTTGCACAAGCTTCTATGACTGAATAAGTGGTGAAGATAAAATTTGAACCCAAGTTTAACCACAATTAAAGAAAACATGCTTATTTTAGTCAGGGTTCTCCAGGAAAGCAGAACCAATAGGAAATATATTTGTCTACCTACCTACCTATCTATCTGAGAGACTTATTTTGTTTGTTTGTTTGTTTATTTATTTATTTAAAAACAGAGTGTTGCTCTGTCGCCCAGGTTGAAGTGTAGTGGTGTGATCTCAGCTTCCTGCAGCCTCTGCCTCCTGGGTTCAAGTGATTCTCATGCCTCAACTTCCCAGCTGGGCCTAAAGTCCCCCACCAGCATGCCTGATTTTGTATTTTTAGTAGAGAAGGGGTTTCACCATGCTGGCCAGGCTGGTTTTGAACTCCTGACCTCAAGTGATCCACTCACCTTGGCCTCCCAAAGTGCTGGGATTACAGGCATGAGCCTCCAATCCTGGCTGAGAGATTTATTACAAGGAATTTGCTCTAATGATTATGGAAGAGAGAAAGTCTCAAGGAAAGAGCGTAAGTCAGCAAGCTGGAGACCCAGGAGAGCTGATGAGTTAGTTCTAGTTTGAAGGCCCGCGGGCTCAAGGCCCAGGAAGAGCTGATGTTTCAATTTGAGTCTGAAGGCAGGAAAAAAAGTTACTATCTCAGTTTGAAGGCAGTTAAGCAGGAAGAATTCTCTCTTACTTGGAGGAGGGTCAGCCTTTTTGTTCTCTTCAGGTTTCAGCTGATCAAATGAGATCCACCCTCATGAGGGAGAGCAATCTGCTTTATTCTATCCACTGATTTAAGTGTTAATCTTATCCAAAAATTGCCTCATAGAAACACCCAGCATACTGTCTGACCAAATATCAGGGCCACCTGTGGCCCAATCAAGTTAATACATAAAATTCGGCATCAGAGTACTTAACCACCATCTCACTCTCCCTCCCCTCTCCACTTTGTTCATGAATTATTAACTACAGCAACAAAAGCATCAGTTATACAGAACTCACTTCACATGGAAACAATATACTGGCCTAGTATCCCTAGGGGCTTCTGGAATTTTAATTGAGAAATCTGTAGGGCTTTTGGATATATTCAGACATCACTGTGTCTGTTACTGGTGCATTACGGACAGTGAAATCCAGTGCCTGAAGCCACCTTCTCTCCCTTAGCTCACATTCCCCAGCTAAGGGAATGTGGTCTGCAGGCCTGGTGAGTGCTCAGTAAGTGAGACTCACTGCCTGGCACACTCTTATGAAAACAGCCCTTGAGAACTAAATTCCGGGTTGATTCTCAAGTGTTGTATTACATAAAGATCCAATTCCTGAGGCAGAGTTTTGGGTGTTGCAAGGATATTCGAGGACCTTAGCATCACATCATATTTCTTTGAGGCTTAAGGACTTCTGGGGTGCTCCTGCTTAAAGGAAAGGCCTGGACTAGACCACATGATTTGGGGTTGAAAGGAAATTGACAGAGGAAGGCAGGTACTATGTTTGTCTTCTCTCTCTTTCCCTCCCTCCCTTCCCCCCTCCTTCTCTCTGTCTCTCTGTCTCTCTGTCTCTCTCTCTCTCACACACACACACACACACACACGCACATGCACGCGCACACGCACGCGCACACGCACACATCACATCACCAATTTTTACTAAGCCTAGAGCTTCCCATGTGATATGATTTGGGTCTGTGTCCCTGCCCAAATCTCATATCCAATTGTAATTCCAATGCTGGAGGCGGGGCGTGATGGAAGGTGATTGGACCATGGGGACGACCTCTCAAGGTTTAACACCACCCCCCTTGGTGCTGTCATCATCATAGTGAATTCTTGTGAGATCTGGTTGTTGAAAGTGTGTGGAACCTCCTCCCTCTCTCTTGCTCCTGCTCCAGGCATGTAAGACATGCTTGCTTCCCCTTCACCTTCTGCCATGATTGTAAATTTCCTGAGGTCTTTCCAGAAGCAGAAGTCACCAGGCTTCCTATACAGCCTTCAGAAAGTGAGCCAATTAAACATCTTTTTTTTATAAATTACCCAGTCTCAGGTATTTCTTTATGGCAGTGCAAGAATGGACTAAAACATCATGTAGTCACAGATCAGTAAATCGCAGCTTTTTCCACTTGTGAAGAAGTGTTTAAAGGCACAGATTCTGGTGGCAGACAATGAATCCCACTGTAGAACCCTTGCTCTGTTTTCTCTGCCTAGAATCTTCCCCGACTGATACCCACTTGGCCAATTTCCCCACCTCTTTGAAATCTTTATTCAAATCCCTCCTGCTCAACCTAAACAGCTGAATTAGTTTCCTGGAGCTACTGAAACAAAGTATCACAAACTTGGTGGATTAAAACAACAGACATTTTCTCCATCACAGTTCTAAGGGCTATAAACTCAAAATCAAGAGGTAAGCAGAACCATGCTCTCCCTGAAGGCTCCAAGGGACCCTCCTTCCTTGACTCTTCCTAGATTTGTGTGGTTGCTGTCAATCCTTGGCATTCCTTGGCTTGTAGATACATCACTTCAATCTCTGCCTCTTTCTTCATGTGGCATTCTCTCTGTGTATGTGTTTTCTCTTCTTAGAAGGACATCATTCATTGGATTGGAGTCTCAATCCATCATGACTTTAAATTAAATCATTACATCTGCAGACTTTATTTACAAATAAGGTCAAATTCTGAGGTTCTGGGTCAAGATGAATTTGGGGGTAAACATTAAGTCTTCCCTCTGGCTTCCCAAAATTCATCTCTATCTCATGTAAAAAAAATGTATTCATCAACTCCAACATCTCCTAAATCCTTAACCCATTGTAGCGTTAACTCTAAGCCCTAAATCTCATCTAAATACAGTCAATTCAAAAAGTTCCAAATCTCATCTGCTAAATCATTTAAATCATCTATGGGTGAGACCCTATGTATCATTTATCCTGGGAAAAAATTCTCTCCGTCTGTGAGTCTGTAAAACCTAAAAAACAAATTACTTGCTTACATAACACAATAGCGAGGCATGAATAGGATTGACATTCCCATTTCTAAAAGGGACAAAGTGGAAGAAATAAAGGGGTTAGTGATCTAACACATATTTGCAACTAAGCAGGACAAATTTCACCAGGTTTCATGCCTAAGAATAATTCTCTTTGGCTCACTGCTCTGTCTCTAGGCCTGCTAGGGCAGTCCCACCCTTTGGATTCTTTGTGGCAGTCCTGCCCTTTGGGCCCCTGACTCTGCCTTCAAAGTCATTCTTTCTTCATTTCATATCATCGCTGTCTGTTTCATTCAAGATCAGCAGTGTTTCTTCTACTCTCAAATCTCTTATCAGTCTTCCCTGGCTGTCAAGGTCATCTATGCCATTAGACACAAGGGTTTTTTACAGATCCTTCCTAGATAAGTCCATCTCTATTCCTGGTTTCTGCTGAGACAGTTGATCGGATCTGTGAGTCACACACCTCATCTCCTTACCAAATAGTTGTTCAACCCTCTTTTCAGATAGATATTGAATTTCTCAAATCATCAAATGCTGGTTCTCTTTTTGCCTAACAGTTTATTCCTCAATTTATATTTTTCCTCTCACCGCTTACTATAAGCAGCATGGAGAAGCCAGGAGGTACCTTCCATGCTTTGCATGGGAATCTCCTCAGCTAAATATCCAAGTTCATCACTTACAAGTTATACTTTCCACCCAAAAGCTGAACACAACTCAATCAAGTTTTCTGCCACTTTATGACAAGGAACACTTTTCCTTCGGTGTCCAATAACATGTTTCTCATTTCCATCTGAGACATAACTGAAGCACTTTTAACTTTAATATCAGTAGCAACTGTTTATTACATATATATAATTCTGTAAGATAATAGAAGTTTTCTCTACAGTTCTCCTTACTTCTTTCTGAGTCCCCACCAGAATTGTCTTCATTCGTATTTCTGCCAACAATATCTGCAGGACAATCTAGGCTTTTTCGTCATGCACCTCAAAATTCTTTCAACTTCTATCATTACCAATTTCAAAGCCACTTTCACATTTTTAGGCATTTATTATAGCAGCACCCCACTCTTGGTACCAACATCTGTATTGGTCAGAGTTCTCTGGAGATTTGTTTTAAGGAATTGGGAAGCTTGCATACCCAAAATCCATAGAGCAGGTCAGTAAGTTGGAAGCTCATGCAGGAGTTAACGTTACTGTCTTAAGTACAAAATTTGTAGCACAAGACTGCAGGCTGGAAACTCGGGCAGGAATTAAGGCTGTGCTCTTGAGGCGTAATTTCTTATTTTCTGGAAACCTCAGTTTTGAAGACTTTCAACTGGTCTTGTGGGTCCACCCATATTATCAAGAGTAATATTTACTTAAAGTCAACTGTAGTAGATTTTAATCACAAAATGCCTTCACAGGAATACCTAAATTAGTGTTTGATTAAATAGCTGTTACTATAGCTTATCCACATTTACATATATCTAACCATTACAACTGCTGACCAACACCCAACCCATCCCTGGCACTCCTATTCCCCTACCTTGACCTTCATTTATTTTTTGCCACAGCACTTAATACCTTCTAACATAGCCTATAATTTACTTATTTATTATGTTAATTACTGTATCCTCTTCCTTGAATTTATGAAAACAAGGAATCTTTTCTATTCTTTCACTGATGTATTCCAAACACCTACAATAGTGTCTAGCACTCAGTAAGTACATGTTGAAGAGTGTAACATGGAGAGTGTAACATGGAGAGTGTAACAAAGTCTCTGCCTTCTTGGAACTTACTTTCTTACACAAAAATAAGGTCATGCACAAATTTCCTGTTCTAGACGACTATTTGCTACCTTTTTATTACAAACTATGGCTCTACTGCCAAGTTAGGTTCACGGGCAATAAGAAGATCTTACACAGCAGGTTGAATGCAGTTGATCTAGGGCACGATAGATATATACTTCAAACTTCATCCCTCCTTCACTGTCAAATATTTTGCCACAAAACTGTAAGGCCTTAGTGGTCTGATGACACTTGACCTTACAGTTGAATGGTAGGGTTGTCCAACACACATGGTCAGGGTAATTAGCATCACATCCAAAGCCTCCTCTCCTTCATTCAGGGTAAGCAAGGGCTTATTTCATGTATGACCTAAGCAAAGAAAGAAAATTATGGTGACATCAAGGAGAGCTTTCCAGGCTGGTCCAGTCTGAACAATGCTAGTTCTATTCCCATCACAGGCCTCCTGATGATAATAACTACCATAAGCTGTAAGATGAACAGCATTTTGAGGATTTCCTACCCACCTAAACCCAGAGGCAGATTCAGATGTTTGGGTATGGGGACGTAGGTGAACCCTGAGAAATTGCCGACGGTGGCAGAGCATCCCCAGGTCAGTGCTTCTCAACTTTGACTGCTCTTTACTATCATCCAGGGAGCCATTAAAATTCCTGATGTCTAGCCTGCAAGTAAATCAGAATCTTTCAGTGTGGGATCCAGGCATCAGTATAAGCTTCCTGGAGATCCCAATGTGTGGTTGAGATTCAGAACTACACCCTTAAAGGCTCTAGGTCCCTCTTAGACCAATGTTTCTAAAACTTTCACGTGCATATGAGCCACCTGGGGATCTTGCTAATGGTGTGGACTCTGCTTCAGTAGCTCTGGTGCTGAGATTCTGCATTTCTAAGAAGCTCCCAGGCAGATGCTAAGGCTGCTAGTCAGCAATTACATTTTCGGTAGCAAGACTCTACTAATTTCCTATCCAAAATTGACCCTGAAGGTTTGGGTAGTTTTAAAACTAATACAGGAGTTGGTATCAGCTCTATAAAGAGTGTAGGATGGCTCTGAAAATCATAAAGAAATAGGTTTTTGTACAAGCCTTCTTTTTTTTTAATAATAATTTTTTTATTGCATTTTAGGTTTTGGGGTACATGTGAAGAACATGCAAGATTGTTGCATAGGTACACACATGGCAGTGTGGTTTTCTGCCTTCCGTCCCCTCGCCTGTATCTGTCATTTCTCCCCATGCTATCTCTTCCCACCTCCCCACCTCCCCATCCCTCCCCCATTTCCCCCCAATGGACCCCAGTGTGTAGTGCTCCCCTCCCTGTGTCCATGTGTTCTCATGGTTCAACACCCACCTATGAGTGAGAATATACGGTGTTTGATTTTTCTTTTTTTTTTTTTTTTTTGGTTTCTACATTTTATTTATTTATTTTTTTCTTTTTTTTAATTGCATTTTAGGTTTTGGGGTACATGTGATGAACATGCAAGATTGTTGCATAGGTACACACTTGGCAGTGTGGTTTGCTGCCTTCCGTCCCCTCACCTGTATCTGTCATTTCTCCCCATGCTATCTCTTCCCACCTCCCCACCCCCCAGCCCCTCCCCCATTTCCCCCCAACGGACCCCAGTGTGTAGTGCTCCCCTCCCTGTGTCCATGTGTTCTCATTGTTCAACACCCACCTATGAGTGAGAACATGAGGTGTTTGACTTTCTGCTCTTGTGTCAGTTTGCTGAGAATGATGGTTTTCATCTCACACCAGTTAGAATGGCGATCATTAAAAAATCTGGAAACAACAGATGCTGGAGAGGATGTGGAGAAATAGGAACACTTTTACACTGTTGGTGGGAATGTAAATTAATTCAACCATTGTGGAAGACAGTGTGGCGATTCCTCAAGGAAGAAATCCCATTTGACCCAGCAATCCCATTACTGGGTATATATCCAAAGGATTATAAATCATTCTACTATAAGGACACGTGCACACGAATGTTCATTGTAGCACTGTTTACAATAGCAAAGACCTGGAACCAACCCAAATGCCCAACGATGATAGACTGGATAGGGAAAATGTGATACATATACACCATGGAATATTACGCAGCCATCAAAAACGATGAGTTCACGTCCTTTGTAGGGACATGGATGAACCTGGAAACCATCATTCTCTACAAGCCTTCTTTTGCTGTTGCTTTTTTTTTTTTTTTTTTTTTTTTTTGGTTTTGGTTTTTGCTTTTTGAGATAAGATCTTGCTGTGTTGGCTAGGCTAAAGTGCAAGGGTGCAGTCAGGCTCACTGCAGCCCGGAACTCATGGACTCAGGCAATCCTCCCACCTCATCCCCCTGAGTGGCTAGGACTATAGGTATGTAACCACCACGCCCAGTTTATTTTGTATTTATGTATTTATTTATTCATTTATTTGAGGCAGGGTCTCTGTCGCCCAGGCTGGAGTGCAGTGGCTTGATCTTGGCTCACTGCAACCTCCACCTCTTAGGTTAAAGTGATTCTTGTGCCTCAGCCTCCCAAGTAGCTGGGTGTAGCTCGGACTACAGGTGTGTGCCACCACATCTGGCTAAATTTTTGTATTTTATGGTAGAGACAGGGTTTAATCATGTTGGCCAGGCTGGCCTTGAACTCCTGGGCTCAAATGATCCTCCTACCCTGACCTCCCAAAATGTTGGGATTACAGGCATGAGCCACCATTCCTGGCCCCTAAAAGCCTTCTTAAGCTACACCTATGGCCTGAGGTAGGCAAGCTGGCTTAGCTAGAGAAGTGCATGGTAGTGATCAAGAAATGTGACTTCTGGGGGTAAATTGAGAAAATTCAAATCCTGGTTCTACCCATCCCCAGCAGTTTTGTCTTTGACAAGTCATTTAATTTCTTTATGCCTCAATTTCTCTGTCTGTAAAATGGGATGTTAACCATACCTACCTCCTAGTCTTGTTATAAAAATTAAATGATTTAATACAGATAAAGCACCTAGAACAGTGTCTGGAAAATAGTAAGCTATTTCATCAGTTGTTACCTATTGCAATTATTAGAGTGGAAAGGAGTAGGTTTTGGGGTCAAGACAGACACGGGTTCAAATCTTAACTTAGTCACATAACAACTGCAAGACTCATCAGGGGATTTGACCCCTCTAAGCCTGGGTTTTGTCATCTGCAAATGTCTACGTAACTGACTTGATGAAATGGTCAAAATAAGTGTAAAGCACATGGTACACGGTAGGCATCTAAGTGGTACTCGACGAAGGGTCAGATTCGGGCTAGACTTCTTCAGGGGCTGGGGGTGTGGCTGTTTGCTGACTGTGTGACTAAAAGCAGGGTCACCACCTCTCTAAGCATCTGTTTCTGCATCAGTGAAATGACGACAGCAGTGTGGTTGGGAGGAAGAATGAGGTATATGAAAGTGCTTTATAAACTGTAAAGCTAAAAACACACACACACATATAGGTTTAATAGTGTAAAGATATTTCTTTGTCCCCATTGATAGAAAATGGAGAGTGAGACTATTTATTCTGCTGACTCGTGCTAGACTGATTTGACACTTTCCCAAAGATTTTCTTTCAATAAAGTGGGGAGTTAAACTCAGGTAACATCTCACTTTGTATTCAAGCCTGGTTACACTTTGAAAAAAAAATGCCATCACTCATTTAAAAAAAAAAAAAAATCTTTTTTGCTGAATCAGTGGCTTCTCTACAAAGTTTGCTCCCATCTCACCCTCTTTTCTTTTGCAGATTTTGGTGGCACCCTTGAGCCAAGACCTCTTCAAACACATCCCAATAAGTCCATTAAAATGGGATGGGGAAAGACTGCACGCCTAATGGGTCTCTAAAAGGAAAATTGGATAATGCACTCCAGAGGGAGCCCCCAGAGGGGGTGAGGTGGCACCCAGCAGTGCCAGGCCACTTGTCTCAGCTAATAAAACTCCCCTAGCAGCCGTTCCACGTGCCCAGCCCCTAAGTGCCATCTGGCACCCACATCTTGAGAATCTGCTGCTTCTGTGTGTGATCCAGATAGCTACAGCTCACTTCCATGTGGCAACACAAGTGTATTGACATTTATCATTGGCTTCCACTTTCCAGAGCAGAGAGAGACAGGCCTGCCAGACACAAAGGATGTACATCTCTGTGGCATCACACCCAGCAGCTGACATGGGGGATTACTTTTCTATTCTGTCACCCTTTGGCACAGACGCCTCTGCTCAGTGCTAATGACAATCACTAGCTTGTGCTTTGAACAAGGAGCCGAGAGAGTTACTCCAAAATCTGTGCACCATGCAAGCTCGTCTCTCTAGGACAGGATTATGCAACTTTTGCAGATGCAATTCACGTTTCAGAGAAGGAGAAGGCGTATCTATCCATATGTTTCTGTTGAAAACACGGCGGCATTATTTGAGCATGCGTCTGTGCATTTGTCGGCATGTTCACATATGCACGTGTATGTGGATAAACAGCGTATAAAAATACAGGTTATTTTCCCACAAACTGTATCCTAATGTTGCATTAAGCAGCACACTTAGTTTTCCATTATTAGGACTCAGACATTTGTTTCCTGATGCCCACAAAAGAACTAAAAATCTGCCAGAAAGCCAAAACGTTTTCCTCTCTGTTTAAACCCATTGTAATGCCATTAACAAGAGTCTCAAATGAGTCCTGAGCCAAAGAGAAAACATGACTCAACTTTTAGAGCCCCTGAAAATGCTATGTAAACCGGAAAGTTCCCAAACATCGCCTCATTTATGCAGGTGTTAACGCCATTCTTCCTAGTCTTTTTTTTTTTTTTTCTTTGCCACAAGCCATTGTTTTAAGGGTGAGCTCATGGTCAAAACAATGCATCTTATGTAACACTGTGGCTGTCAAAAAAAAAAAAAAAAAAAAAACCTCTCACCCGTGTTATCAGGCGTTCTTGTTTACGGTGAGCTCACAGTCAAATTATCAGCCTTAAAACCGGCCAGTGAATCATGCTGCCATGTTGGCAGGAAGATGGCGACAGCCTCTGACGTTTTGAATCCTCTCGCGAGGAGGCCAAGGAGGAAACGCTGGTGGGTGAGCAGAAGTTTATAAAACAAAAAGACTTTACCAGGAAGGAATAGTGGACATGGGATAGTATTATGCCAAGTGTGTTACCAGGAACCACTGAGTAGCTCAATAAATATTATCTAAGTGTAATTGAAAGATCTCCATCAGCCTGAACGAAGGCAAAGACAGAACTCACATTCTATTAAGGATATGCATTTGCAAGGAAAGGATAATGAGGCAGAAGAATTCTCTTCGAATGCACTTGACTTTGGATTGACCTTCCTGTCCCCAGGTATTGAGGAGGAGCTGACAAGAATGTTCCCTGAAATAAGAAGATAAAGGATCATGGAGACTCAGAGCTGGAAGAAGACAGATGAGGTGCCTTGAGCCCAGGGATGTGAGTAACTCCAAAGACAAGAAAAATGACTCCTCATCCAGGACTTTTGACTTAAAACTATTTTGCCTCCCTATGGGTCTGTTAGGGGTCCAGGCCTTCCGGTGCTTGCAAATGATTGGCCCAGACCTTCTTCAGGGAGGTTAATCAGTTCACGTAAGTGCCAGATGGAAGCAGTCATATTCTCACCATAGAAACACAAATCAAGGGTCAGAGGAAATCTCAAGAAGCCTTCCAAAGGAAGGACTTTGCAGTGATAATAAGAGAAATGACGTGAAGAAAAGGGCATTATCACACCCCTCTGAGAGGAATGTAAACTGATGGAATATTTTCAGAGGTCAGTTTGGCAATATGTATACCCTTTGACTTATCTGAAGTGTAATTGACCCAATAAAGTCTAGCACTTTATTAATCGGAAATAAGCAATTATGACTTTGTACAAAGTTATAGCTAAAATGAAGTGTTTATCCTGCTGTTGTTTCTAATTGTGAAACACACCTAAATATTGAGAAGAGTTATCTCTAGATAGAGGGATGATGTTTGACTTTCATTTTATTCTTCATATTTATTTTTAATTTCTAAGTGTGCTACAGCAAACGTATTATTTTAATTATTTTCTAAATGAGTATTTTTAAAGTCATGTGTTCCTGCAAAAATTGGCACTTAAATCCCACCAATTTTCCTATTCTTTGGAGTAGAGGTGGGGAGAAGGAGGATCAGCAGCGATCAAAACCATCTTCCAACAAATTATTGCTATTCTAACATTGTTCCAACAAATGAAGCCAAAAAATAGGGTCCTAGGTCTGGGCTGAGGAAGATGCAGCCCAGACCAACTGCTCTGAGAAGTTTCAAAGCTCCAGGCATCCTTCCAGTGCCCTTTTATAGCTGTCCCCTCCTCCTCTCCTCCTTGATGAGATAGCAGCCAACTGCAATTTCACTTCCTTATGGTTGCAGGTGGGCCTTTGGTTCATGCGCAGTTGTCAGTTCTAACTGACCTCTGCTGTGGTGTCCTCGCCCCACCCTGTCACTGGACACTGTGTACAGGTACCCACCTGGTCTTCCATGGTGCCATGCCTTGCCACGGATTCCAGTTGAGAAGTTCCTGCACTCTCCGGCCTCCTCCTGCCGACCCAGGCCTCTGCGCTCCCTGCCAGTCTCAGACCTTCTCCATTCTTCAGCTGGGGCCTACAGATGAACCTGGATTTTCTTCACCTCACCTACAAGATGGAGGACTGGGGTACCATCCTTGACCTTACTCCTGACTAACCACAGTGTCCACGTTGCCCCCTGGTGCTGCTTCTAGACCACTCTCTGCTTTTCCTGATCACCAACTCTCATGTCCACCCAGTTTTAAAGCATATGTCATTAAGTAACATCACTCACTACCCCTGCTTGTCAAGTTCATGCACCAAACCCCAGGTTACATCCTTCATTCCCTGAGGATTTTGCAGCCTGGTTCACAGTCACTCTCTCAAGTACTACTGCTGGTGTAAGGATTCCTGGGTTCAATATTCAGGGAGATGATCCTTCCTGTTGCCTTGGATTCTCAGTTTCTTGATCCCTTCTCCTCTTGTGATATCATGCTCCAACCACTTTATCTATTCATTCTCACGATCACCCCCTAAACCTTGCTCCCCATAACTGAAATCCTCCACCATGTCAATTCAAGTCTTCTGCTCTCCTACTGCCACCTCCTGTCTTTCTAGCTCTTTCTCTCTAGTACTAATCCCTCCGAATCCTTCAACTCACCAGGATCAAAAATGCTTTGATGCTATCCCATCTGTGCTATCTTTAATCTCTCTCACGTTCTTGCTTCCCTCCTAACCCAGCTTAAACTCCACGATTCATGATTACAATCATTTCCTTGCATAGACACTCAAGTGTTTGCTTCTTTCTCTTCTATCACTTTGCTAACTTAACAAACTCCAACTCTGGTTGGAGCCTCTTCTCTGCCTATTCTGTGCCTGCACCTGTGCAGCTGAATGTAGCTGGAGGAAGCCAAAATTATGTCAGATGGTTTCGTTGAAAATTCGTGATTGCAGTTTTGCAGTCCACTCTCTCCTTGCACCTGCTTCTTTACGTTTACTCTCATCTGATGGCCTTAGTTTCTATTTCACTGAGGAAATAGAAGCAACTAGAAGGGACCTTGCACCACCACACCGACCAGCCTTCTAGCACTGGACACATGTACCTTCCGCTCTCCAGTTGCTGTGAATGAACAGTCCATGCTCCCAGCTAAGGCCAACCCCTCGTTATGCACCAGATCCCATTTCCTCTCACTAACTCAAGGTCATTCTACAGCAGTTCTCTCTTCTCTCCTGCATTATTATTTTTTTCTCTACTGGCTTCATCCATCAGCTTATGAATATTGTTATTTCTCCCACCTAAAATCTCTCTTGATTCCACTTCTCCCTCCAGCCGCAACCTCATGGTATGATTCCCTTTATCACAAAACTCCTCAAGGAGGAGGAAAAAACTTGTCTGTACCCACTGTCTCCAATCCCCTCACTCCATCAAACTCTCTAGAACCCACTCAACAAAGCTTTGCAACTCTGAAACTACTCCTGTCAGGGTCTTCAATGAATTTTCCTTTGCCGAGTTCAGTTGTCAGTTCTCAGCTCTCATGGTAGTTGTAGCAATAGCAATAGCAAGCAATAGCAAGCAAGGTGACTGCTTTCTTCTTGAGTGCCTCCCTTCATCCAGCTGGAAGACACTATTTTTTCCTAGATTTACTCCTACCTCCATTTGCTGCTCTGTCTTAGCTTCCTTTGCTGGTCCTTCTCTTCCCTCTAACCAAGACCTCTTCACACTGGAGGATGCTATGGCTCAGTCCTTCAATCTGTTCTCTTTTCTATCAACAATCCCTTTCCTGGTCTTCTCCTCCAATCTCGTGGTTTTAAATACCGTGTCTATGCTTATACTGCCCACATTTATATCTTCATCCCTGGCATCTCTCCTGAACTCCTGGCTCATAGATCCATCTACTACTCAACATGAGCAGTTGGAGGGCTAACGTAACACGTCAAAAAACAAGTTCCTGGCTGGGCGTAGTGACTCACGCCTATAATCCCACCACTTTGGGAGGCCAAGGCAGGTGGATCATGAGGTCAGGAGATCGAGATCATCCTGGCCAACATGGTGAAACCCCATCTCTACTAAAAACAGAAAAATTAGTGAGGTGTGGTGGTGTGCATCTGTAGTCCCACCTATTCCTGCTGAGGCAGGGGAATTGCTTGAACCTGGGGGGTAGAGGTTGCAGTGAACCAAGATCACACCAATGGCACTCCAGCTGGGGTGACAGAGAGAGACTCCGTCTCAAGAAAAAAAAAAAGCAAGTTCTTGCTCTTAACCACCAAATTTGCTTCTCCTTGGCATTTTCCACATCAACGAATGGCAACTCCTTTCTTCTAAGTGCTCTATACAAATCCTTGGCAACTTCCTCAATTTCCCTTTTCCTCTTATATTACATGTGAGAGAACCCATCAAGAAATGCTGGTCTCTTCCTTCAAAATATGTACAGACCCTGGCCACTTCCTATCTTTTGTGCTGCTATTACCATGGAACAAGCTCCCATTATTTCTTGTCTGACTATTTGCACACAGGTTGCCCTTGTCCTCTAACACTCTATTCTTTTTCTTTTTCCTTTTTTTGAGACATATTCTCATCCTATCAGCTAGGCTGGAGTGCAATGGCACGATCTCATCTCACTGCAATCTCTGCCTCCCGTGTTCAAGTGATTCTCCTGCCTCAGCCTCTCAAGTAGATGGGATTACAGGCACGTGCCACTACACCTGGCTAATTTTTTTGTATCTTTGGTAGAGGTGGGGTTTCACCATGTTGGCCAGGCTGGTCTTGAACTCCTGACCTCATGATTCTCCCACCTCGGCCTCCCAAAGTGCTGGGATTACAGGCTAGAGCCACCACACCTGGCCAGTCTATTCTTAATTTAGCAGCCAGAGTGATCCTGCTAAACATTAGTCAACTTGGGTCATACTCTTATTAAAATTCTCTAATGACTCCTCGTTTCTCCAGGAAAGTAAGCCAAATCCATGATCTACAAAGCCCTGGATGATCAGGCTGTCCTCTTGAACATCAATTGTTTATTTTTTCACGTGGCAGTTGTAAAACATGGTCCTCAAGTTCCTTGACACTCTTCCCCTTGAGAGGCCAGCTGTCTTTGTCTCCCACCTTTGAATCTGCTCTCTGTGACTACCTAATCAATAGGTTACAGCATTTTCCACCTTCTACCTTTTGGGATAGTGCTTTTTGAACCCAGCCACCATGGGTGAGGCAATCTAGCAATCTGGAGAGCAGCGCACGTGGAGAGGAACTGAGGTCCCCGGCTGGTAGCCCTGCGGAGCCCTCAGCTGACAGGTAGATCCATCTCAGAAGTGGATGCCCCAGCCCCTCACTGATTCACTCCAGCTGATGTCACATGGAACAGAGAGAAGCCATCCCCATCAAACCCTGCTCAAATTGCAGACCTTATTAACAAAGAGGCGATTACTGATTTAAGCCATTAGGTTTTGCAGTGGCTTATATTCGGCAGCTGTAGAGAATTCCTCACTGTAGTTCCCCATCTTACTCCCCACTGGCCACTGTGTCCTCTTGGCTGTTTCCTGAACACTGCAAATGCTTTTGCCTCCGGCCTTTGCACTCGCCATTCCCTTCTACTTCCCATACACACACACATACACCGCTCCCGCTCACCTCCCTTAGATCATTAATCACTCATTATCTTTTCAGTAAGACCCTCCCTCCTAAACAGGCAAACCACACATGCTCCCACAGTGTTTTCCCCTCTTTCACATTGTTTTCTGCCAGGGTAGTCATCCCTGTCTAACATACTGTATGAGTTATTCGTTTGGATTGTTCATTGCATGTTGAGCTCACTAGAAAATAGACTCCATGGTGACAGGAATCCTTGTCTGTTTCATTCCCTGCTGATTCCCTGGAGTCTAGAACAGCGTCTCCCCAACATGCAACTCAACTAATATTTGTGGTTCTATGGCAGCCATGTGCAGGGGACCCTGTAAAGAGTGTGTGTGTGTGTGTGTGTGTGTGTGTGTGTGTCTGTCTGTCTGTCTGTCTGTGTTTTCTTCTCAGCTTTCACCTTCCCTTCCAATCTATCTTCGCTCCAGAATCTGTGTCTTCTCTCCTCCTTCCCTTTCTAACTTCCCGCTGGACTAAAGCATCATCTTTACACCAGTCTCAAACAAAGGAAGATCCTTTACGAGTTAGTCCCCACCCTGGAAGGACTTTCTTCTTTCTGGTGTCCAGAACCTCTTTTGTAGCATATCCTTTGTTCATTCCACGTTCGTGTTTATTTTGAAACTTTATGCTCAGAGCTCCATGTCTCCTTTTTGCTGGCAAACAGAGCAAACACTTCAGCTATTAAAAGAAGTGAACAAGAGCAGAGAGAGCGCAGTGCTTCAGTTACATATTGCTGTGTAAAAACCACCCCAAAACTCAGAGGCTCAAAACAATTATTTATTTATTTAGTTCATGAGCCTGAAATTTGAGCAGAGCTCAGTGGGGACAGGCTTCCTCTGTGCCACATGACATCAGCAGGGGCAAATCAATTAGAGGCTGGTATGCCTGCTTTCAAGTGCAAGCTTTTAGAATTTAGAGATTCCTTCTCTGTCTCAAAAAAAAAAAATCTGGCTTTCAAACTTTATCAGACTTTGTTCTTTAAAAAATTCTAATTTGAAGCTTAGAGGCAAGCTATGCCACTTTTCTTAGACCTCATCTGCCACGTCTTTGTGAAGCAAAGAATGTTACTGACCAATGTGCAGAGAAACTAAGGGCAAGGCGTTTTATGACAATTGAAAAGTGCAGTCTCTACTAAAAATACAAAAATTAGCCAGGCATGGTGGCGCATGCCTGTAATCCCAGCTACTCAGGAGGCTGAGGCAGGAGAATCACTTGAACCAGGGAGTCAGAGGTTGCAGTGAGCTGAGATCGCACCACTGCACTGTAGCCTGGGTCCCAGGAGGGAGATTCTGTCTCAAAAAAACAAAAAAGAAAGAAAGAAAAAAAAAATGCAATGACTTAAATAATGTATACTGATTGCATTTCATTGATTCATTAATTTAATATTTTGATTATAAAAATGGGCATATAGTTACAAAGCTATATATGGTTTATAACTACGTAACTGTATGTAAGTTAGTCTCTTTATGTTGTATATCTGTTTCCTAGAACACTGCCTGACACATGGGTGCTTTAAAAAATTTAGAAAATTTTTTTCTAAACTAAAAAAGTTTAGAAAATTGAGTAACAATAGTTAATATGTATAATAGTTAAATGTATTATGAATTTTTACTAGGTGCTGTTCTTAGCACTTTATATTAACTACCTTTCTTAAAACTTGCAACAACCCAATGAGATAATATTAGTATCCTTGTTTTATAGATAAATAAACTGAGACACACTAAAAACTTGCTGGAGGCCAGGAGTGGTGGCTTACGCCTGTAATCCCAGCACTTTGGAAGGTAGAGGCGGGCGGATCACCTGAGGTCAGGAGTTCGAGACCAGCCTGGCCAAAATGGGGAAACCCCATCTCTACTAAAAATACAAAAAATAGCCAGGCATAGCGGCAGGGTCCTATGATCCCAGCTACTTAGGAGACTGGGGCAGGAGAATCACTTGAACCCAGGGAGTGGAGGAGCAGAGGTTGCAGTGAGCCGAGATCACACCATTGCACTCCATCCTGTATGAAAGAGCAAAACTCCATAAAAATAAAAAAAAAATAAAAATAAAAATAAAAAAAAACCCTGCCTGGAAGTGGCAGGCTGGGATTCAAGCCCAAGTTTAGACATTGGTGTGTACTCTCTTAAGCATTCCATATGCATAGGATGATTTGGAGACTACACAGGAGAGGCATCATACTAGCTTTGAGGGGTCACTTCTCAAAAGGGTGATCTCTGAGCTGAATAAGGACAAATAGGAATTGAATGAGTGATTGGTTCTGGAGATTGAGGAAGGGCTTTCTTTGCAGGATTTGCAAGATTGCCTGCTGAGTTCCAGGCATTAGGCTAGGGGCAGGGAATCCAAAAAAGAATAAGACATGATTCTTGACTTCCATACAGAAAATTTGTGCAGATTGTCAAAACAATGTGTGAATGTAGATGCACCTGAGGTGCTCTGGAAAGATAGAGAGAGAAGGAATCAAAGTAGGGTCAAAAGTTCAGTGAGGGCTTCCCAGAGGAGGTGGCATTCAAGTTAACTGTTGAAGGATGGATGGGTTTGCCAGACAAACAAGGAGTGGGAGGGGCATTTCAGGCTGAGAGAATGACACAGGCAATAAAAGAATTCAGATGCTTCTAAGACCAAGAAAGCCTCAAATATGCTAGGAAAACCATCATGTTCTTCTTTGTTTCATATTTCCAGAAAATGAGTCTGCAGTGTTGCACAGCACTGTCTCACACCCCTTGAGAGTAGAAGGTTGTGTTTGATGTTGGGTCCTTGTTTATCTGCCTGCAATATAGGCAACCCCACCTGAACCCTTGTTCTCCAGCCAAGGTACCTGAATCTCATCATTCTTTTCTGTCGAGGGGACATTGCTAAACTAGTTTTCCTTTCTTCACAGACTGGAGGTATTCAGTTCCCTCCTTAGCCACTTCACTCAGTAAGCGAGAAGTGCATACTGAAAGTCGGCCTGTGCACAGAATGAGGCTGGACGCTGTAAGCAATAAACAATCATGCAACGTATATTCCTGCCTTCCAGAGGCTACTTACCCTCCGTCTGTACGGCCTGCTTTCTAAACCTCAAATCACAGCGCTGTTACCCTTTTGATGCTGTCCAATGTCCCTATATAACATAGGAGTTAAGGACCTGTGCTTTAAAATCACATGGATAAGGGATGTGACAAGCGAGTTTCTAATCTTTTTGAGTATTACTGTCCTCATCTGTGAAATGTGATAATACTATTAACATAATGAACTATTTCTGAGGATTAAAAGAGTTAATGTATGTGTAGGAAACTAAGACAACTTTGAAAATAAGTCACAGCAAGCATGGCTCAAAAATGTGGATTAAGGATAAATGAGAATTTGTTCATTTACATGATTCAAAAATCCAGGGAGTATCCAATTACAGGACAAGTTTGATCCAGGGCCTCAAATGCTGTTACAAGGAGTTCGGTTTTCTCCACCTGCTTTTTTGTCCTTGTTTGAGGATCCAGGTGATGTCAAGATGGCAGCCAAGAGCCCAGACCATATGCTCCTATGTCCTAGTCCAACATTCAAATGGAAGTTCTGGGTCTGAAGATGCCCTTCTCTGACTTTAATACTGTGGCCAGAGAGTGGAATATGCTAAATGGGGTCAGCCATGATCTCATCCTTGGAGATAAGCAGGGGTCAATTCCACTCAAACAAGTTCTAAGACTGGGAATGGAAAGTTACCCAAAATGAAATTTAAGTACTGTTTTACCAGAAAAAAAAAAAGGAGAAAAAAATGTGGTGTCATAAAACAATAAGTCCCCAACGTGTAAGACACCGATCACCATAGCTAAAACATAATATATATATATGTAATGAAAGTTCAACAGGGATTAAATTTCAGTCATGGATATCCTAAACAAACGTTGACTCACTACTCCTCCTAAAGAAGAGCCTGCTCAGTGCTGAGTAAAAAATATATATTATCTACAGCAGACGTTATTTGTAGCTGCCTGAAACCTCTTGTACGCTCTTTCTACATTTTGATCCTTTCCATCACTATTTGACCGTGTCTCGTGAATCCTGCCTACTCCTAAATAGGATACAAAAAACTTTATTTTCCTCACCCGTCCCCCACTGCCCTTCAGTTTCTCTCAATCCTCTTGCATCCATGAGAGACTGTCATTTGGAAGTGAGTTAAGGAAATACACAAAGTATGGAGCATCCATTGTGCTGGTGCAGGTAGTGGGAGACATCTGGTTGGTCCCAGGGTCGGTGGGAGGCATCACCCTTACAGGTCAGTTCTCTGGGGTAGTGTTAAGCCTTGTTCCTGGAGCACCAGCCCAGAGATTATTCTTCTAGCTCTTCCAAACATTCTAGGAGTGTTTAATATTCCCTTAACAAAGCACTTCTTACATAAAGCAGGTAGAGTGATAACGTTATCTGCAAATGAGAACACTAACTGATACTGCCCAAAAATTTCCACAGCTCTGGCACTGCACAAGCTTGCATTACAGCTGTATGCATACATTTTACGTATCCCTGCACACAGCTATATGTATCCCTATGCCTGGCTCTCATTTCTTATCAGACTGTTCCCCACAAAGCGCACAAGGTGCCTTTTAAAAAACGAACACTGGAAAAACACAGTTCTATGTATGGCAGAATAAAGGGACTCTTGACTGACCTGAAAGATCATTTGGCAGAATATAAGAATCTTAAAATGTGAAAGGATTAGGAAATTATCTAGCTCTTACCAAGCACCGGGCAAATGAGAAGTTGAAGATCCGGAAACGTTAATTTGGCTTGAAATTTTACCCTTATATTTCTAGTTGGTATTAAGGATAATATTAATTATTTTTAAGGTCCTCTAATTTTACTTTGGTTGCTATTATTTAAAACAATTGAGCTGGCTTTGGACATCTATTTTTCTTTTCATAGAGATTTGAGCTTTATGAAATTTTTTGCAATGAGCTTCAACCAGCGATAACATCAAACAGGAACATACTCTGTACTTGTTCTGTAGCGGCTTCACCTGTTGCTGGCTCAGAAGACGGTCCAACCTTCAGAGCACGGATTCTGGAGCCAGAATGCCTCAATTGGAATTCTGACCCTGGAACTTTCTAGCAAAACTATATGCAAGTTATTCTCTTTATGTCTTAATTTTCCATCTGATAATTGGGTATAATGACAGTATTTACTGCATAAAGTTGCTGTGAGAATGAGAAGAGTTAATATTTATGAAACATTTAGAACAGTGCATGTTAGTAGAAGTCTAATATGGATTTTGTGTTATTTTAAGGTATTGTGCTTGCAGTTAACCAAACTCTCACCTCTTTCACGTATGTGGCTGCCAATGTAATCTCTCCCAATCTACAGTTGTGCCATCAATTTCATTTTCAGAGCGCAAAGGCAAGACTTTGGTGGCGCTGGCTCAGCGTCACTTTCACTTTCCTTTACTCTCTGCACTCCACCCACCTACCCACCCACCCGTTTCCTGGTGCAGGTGCTAACAAGAGAGGTGGAGAGAGAAGTGAGAGAAGTCCGCCGCAAACTGCAGTCTGCAGTCCTTGAGATCTGACTGCATCTTAACATTGGCACTCGACCAAATTTAAGTGGCTCTAAGTACTTTTAAATTAGGCAGACAGTTAAAATTTGACAAGCACATAAACTTTATGGCTGATTTCCAGCCAAAATTACTACAAAAACTGATTTTTAACTGCCGGTACAATAAGCCCAGGAGGTTGTTATTCAAGATAGCCCAGTAAAATGAAATCAGGACAGTGGGAACCGTTGTGAAGATGACAAAACTGTCATGTCTACAGGTGGAAGTCAGTGTCTGCCCTGCTAATGGATATAGACACAATTCAGGGAAGCGAGCCATCCAAATGCATCACTTGAATCCTGTTTGGCTGTTCTGATGCAGAAGAAGATAAGAAACAGAATCAACTGGGGAAATGGTAAGATGCGGAACTCCAAAAATAAACTTGCCATCCCTGACATCTGTGTTTATAAATGCGTTATATTAAACCGCAGAGCTTTTCCCCAGCATTAGTCAACACCAAGATGGCGTCCTGCATGCTTTGTTTCTTCTTGAGCCCTAATCGTATGGGCTTTCCTTGCTGACTCTCTTTGCTTCCAGCTTTTGTCTTATTCTCCCCATAAAGAGTTGGCAGAGCATGGCTGGACAGTTTCAGAAACATGGTTTATAAGTGACCTCCTCCATTATTTTGCTATTCAAAGTGAGTCTGTGCTGACTATTCTCTGATGAAGAAGCAGTCCCTTCCAGCACCCAGGTGGAGAATTTTCCCTATCAATAACCGCAGAGCAAGTTTGAATCAAAGAAATGACACATACAGTGGCCAGATGTTTGGAGAGTAAGACAGGGAGCTAAGTTCACACAATTGTTCTGCCTTCTTGCTTTCCACTGAGGTTCTTTCCTGTGGGCTGTAGGACTCATTAACAGACGACTCTGTTCTGGGCAGGCATGCCGATAGCCTTAGCCTAGCCCTTCAGTGAGGGGCTGCTAACAGGTGGCCTTCCTTTTCCTGTGCAGCTGGTGTTTGCAGAAGGACATGATTTGAAAGTTGATTTATTTACCCTGTCTTAAAAGAAAATGAATGGACATCGATGTCTGCTTGTTGAAACAATTAATAACCTCTAATGATATGATTAGAATTTAACAGAAAAACATCCTTGGCTTGCAGGTGGAAATCCAAGGTCTTCAACTTTTGGGATGTTCATCGTGGAGCTGTTTCACTCAGAACAAGGTAAGATGACATGTTTGGTCTTTAAAAACAAAACAAAATGAAACAAAAAAACAGCTGATCAATTCTTGTTTTTTACTCTACAGCCTTTGAGTCATGAATGAAGAAAATCGCTTTCACTTGTGGAAGCCAGTGGGCTCCGGTTCGTGTTGTCTCTGCTGTCCGTGGCGACTGAAGACGTTTATATGCAGCTCAACTATCAGAGGAGGAGAACACGCCCGAAAGGGCCTCTTCCTCTCGGGCTAGCACCTCCTCTCGAGTCCCTTCAAAAAGTCAGTGTGGGCTGGGCTCGGTGGCTCAAGCCTGTAATCCCAGCACTTCGGGTGGCCGAGGCCGGTGGATCACGAGGTCAAGAGATCGAGACCATCCTGGTCAACATGGTGAAACCCCGTCTCTACTAAAAATACAAAAAATTAGCTGGGCATGGTGGCGCATGCCTGTAATCCCAGCTACTCATGAGGCTGAGGCAGGAGAATTGCTTGAACCCTGGAGGCGGAAGTTGCGGTGAGCCGAGATCACGCCATTGCACTCCAGCCTGGGTAACAAGAGCGAAACTCCGTCTCAAATAAATAAATAAATAAATAAATAAATAATAAATAAATAATAAATAAAAGTCAGTGTGTTGTGACACAATAGACACAGCTTAACTAAAGTGAAGAGGGGTAGACCGGAGAAGGTGTACTTTCTGTCTTTAAAAAATGTATTCATTATTTTGGGCAATAATATAAATGTGCACATCAACTTTAAAAACTTTAAAGGACTATTCAGTGAAAAATCATTCTCTCTTCCATCCTCACTCCCCATCAGACACCGTGTTCCCAAACCAGAGGAAACTGCCATTATATTTCCAGAATATTCTTCCAGAGACATCCTATGTAGATACAAACATTCATATACACACACACACACATATATATATGCTTTTGAAATATACATATAGTAATGTACAATACACATTGTTCTGTACACTGCTTTTTTTTCACTTAATACATCAGACAAAGGTGTTTTTCTGCTCAAGGTGCCATCAAGAGAGAAAAGTCATTCTTCAATGCAATGATCTGCGTCTGTTTCTGGCTTATTGTATTGACAACAAACAAGATACAAGTCAGTCTCTGCCTCCGTAGGTAATCTCGGTCCAGAGAAATACAATCCTCTTTAAAACCTCAAAACTTTGAATAACAGAAAGTGTGGAGTGCATATAGGAGAAAGGGAAGGATGAATTATGTTTAGTAGAATGTTCTGTGGAACTGACAGTTGAGCCGAGAGCTATTCTGGATGCCATCTTGCAAAACAATTCTTTGCCCAGCTTTGGTAAGTAGCATGCAAAGTTACTGGCTGTAATAGCATCATTTTTGCTAGTTAAGGACGTCTGTGGGTGCCATAGTATCAATATTCTGGATACAACATGAGGGAGGTAGAAAGAGAACAGGTTTTGGAATCAGGCAGACCTAGATGTTAATACTGGATATACCAGTTATTAATTTAAACAAGTTTTCCAACCTCTCAGAGGCTTGGTTTTCCTTTATGTAAAATGGAAATACTGTACATACTTCAAAGAGTGGTTGTGACAATTTGTTTAAAAGGAAAAAAAAGCACATTGTAGGTGTCTGCTATTACCGTGATGCTGCATAACAAACAATCCCCCCTTCTCCACAACTTGAAATAATGAACATTCATGTTGTGTTCCTGTTTCCATTCATGGGTCATGTAGATGTACCCAGCTGCTCTTGCCCAAGCTTTTCTGGCCTCTAGGCTTGGGTCCGGTTCAGGTCTGTTCTACATGTCTTGATTTCAGGTCAAAGGGTGACAGTTGCTTGGGGGCATGCTTTTCTCTCATGGCAGAAGATAGAACTCCAAGAGGGCTATGGCTCTTAGAGACGTTGTTGCTTCTGCCCACATTCTGTGGGCCAAAACATCACAGGGCCAAGGCCAAATTCAGTGAAGTAGGAGAAATACTCTCCACATAGTGAACCACAGCAAAGGCAGGCAGTGGAGGAAGGATCATAAATAACAGATTCAGGGCCCCAGTGCAGCACCAGGCATCTAGAGTGTTCACATAAATATGAGCCATTATCACTATAGTAACAAATCTGAAAGGTATTAGAGATAGCACTGAACTTATAATAATTCTAAAACACACCTTAAAAGCATTTTTTTTAATTAAAAAAACACTTTTGAAAGTCAATCAGTTTGTAATTTTGTTTTTCTCCTAATCAGAGTAGGCATATATGGTGCTTCTGCGTGAATTTGAAAAAAAGTGCCTCTCTAAGTAGATGAACCCTAGGGCTAACAGCAAGGCCAGTACATAATGACAAGTTCCCCCTTCCATGAGGCAAATGCAGCTCTACAAAGAGCCCCTGGCTGGTCTGGGAGAGCTGAAGGAGAGCTGCCCTCTCTGCTGAGCACATTGTACAGTTCACGACCTACACACCATATGCCACAGCGCAGCTCCTGAGAGTTGAAGGTGGCCTGGGAGCCCCATCCTGCTTTCAGTTCTGGTTCATTGACACCATTGCTATAAACAATTTCCTTGGAGCTTTGATTCACAGCTTCCTTTCTGCTTTCCAACTTGCGAACTAGAAAATTTGAGCTTTGGGGACACACTGGCACCTATTTCCCAGAGTTCCTGCGGCTTTTTACGTCTCCCATCTGAATCCAGACCTAGGTGACCTAGCAGCTCCCAGGCAGCTCTAGGGCCTGGAAACTGGGATCACAGAGAAATGTACAGACTTACCCAACTTAATTTTCTTCATCCTGACTGACAGGATGAGGACAGAAGGCAAGAGGAGGGAGCTCTAAAGAAGCTTTAGAAGGCGCTGACATTATAAGCTTGTGGATAGATAAGCAGCTCCTGGGGAGTGGAGTGTGAAGCAGCAAACACGGGGAGAGATATTGAGGGAGGCACCCCGGGGTGGGGAGGGGGGAGATCCTTATGTCTACACATAACAACGGCCGTGAGAAAAGATGTGCAATTCAGTCCTGCATTGCTTATTTGGAAAATTAATTAGTAAGTGGTTAGCAAACAATGGTTCCACTGAACAGAATATTAATCTTCCCCCAAAGTTATTTAGATCCTCGGCCTAGAGGGGAGAGGAAGAAGATAGGATCAGGGAGAGGAGGAGGGGGAAAGAAGGAGAGAGGGAGAAGGGTATAGGATGGAAAAGAGAGGAGAGGAGGGGAGGGGAGGCAGGATCTGTGTCTGCCTTGCTCCCCAGGATCAAGCACAGGGCTGGCCTGGAGAAGGTACTCATTAATATGAGAGTGCATGAGTGACACAGAAGGGAGATTGCAATATTGATAACCATGATTCTTCTAAAAGCATCGCCAAGTGACTGCAGTGAGACATCTTACATTCCCACTGATCTGCTAAGTATATTACTTGGAGAACCACCCCATACTCTTTCTAGTATAACTCCTCAGTCTTGTCTGTACCGCCTTTCTCATCATCCTAGATTCGTCCTCTTGCAGGCAGCATAAAGGCCTGTGCTCACTCGCCCTCCTGCTCTCTCTCCCGCTTCAGTTTTCCTGTTTTCTTGATCGGAAGTGTCCGTTAGATACCTCCTCTGAGGTTTCTTTGCAGTCTGACCTGTGAATCTTTGAAATACCCTCCTCATGGTCTCACTCCAGTGACACCATGAGCAAAGGATGGGTAATGACAGCTCATCTGGAGATGTTAGCTGCTAGGTTGTTTTCTTTTATGCTGTCTAGGTGCAGGCTCTGGAAGAAGACAGAGGCACCGAAGGATGCTTCCTCGGTGAATTTGGACACTGTCCAGAAACAAAGCCTGGCTTCCTTTCATTTTTGACAATGTAATTGGGTCCCATCAGGTCTCAAATGATTGTGTCTGGACCTCCCCTCTCAGGAATGAGTCCTACCGTTGGTCAACCCAGCCTCCTCGCCAGACCTTTCCAGATCCGTTCGGAACTCAGCTGCTGGAGTGGAGATTCAACATTCTGGGGATGGCATGTTTATTTCGAAACAATCATGAGGCTTGATTTGATGTAGTGAAAGAAATTAGTGCTTGCTGAATACGGCCCAATTATTACAGCATTAATTCATAAAGATTAGCAGCTGACATTGGCTGGGAAGCACACGTCAGGACATTTCAATACGTTTGGCTAAAAAGAGCTGCCTCTTCATGGTTGCTGAATGTGCCAGCTCCACCTCCAAGCCCAGATGATGACTCCATATGTGGAATGACTTTCACATCAAGGGCGTACAGTGTTATTTTAATATTAGTTGGGGAGGGACAAACAGAAGCATGGCTGGGAGATGCCCCCAAAGCTGGGCATCAAACAGATCCCATTTAAGACCTGCTTCCTCCCAAGTCCAGGTTCTGACTACTAAATGATTCTTTGAAGATGGGAGAAACTGGTACATGCTAATAGAAAACATAACCAAACACTTGCTTGTGAATTATCAAATTCAGTATGTGAATCTACACCTTGTGCAAGCAGTTAAGTATGCTTTCAGCTGCAAGTAACAACAGCTTCAACAAATAAAGGACTCTTTGCTCACTGTTGTGAACTGAACCAAGTCCTGCCAAAATTCATGTGTTGGACCCCGAATCCCCATGACTGCAGAATGTGGCTGTATTTGAAGATAGGGCCTTTAGAGAGGTGATTGATTAAAATGAATCATGGCCCTTGGGTGGGCCCTTTATTATTCAGAATTCTCCATAGAAGCAGAACCATTAGGATGTACATGTAGACACACTGTAAGGAATTGGTTCACACAATTTTGGAGGCTGGCAGGTTCTAAGGTCCAAGATCTGCAGGATGAGTAGGAAAATCGGAGATGCAGGAGAGCCCATGCGTTAATTCCAGTCTGAGTTCCAATGCCTAAGAACTAGAAAAACTGAGGTGTAAATAAATTCAGTCTAAGGGTCCGGAAAGAGCTGATGTTTCAGTTAGAATCCAAAGGCTGGAAGAAAGCTGACATTCCAGTTGGAAGGCCATCAGGCAGGAAGAATTCTCCTGTACTCGTGGGAAGGCCAGCCTTTTTGTTCTCTTCAGGCCTTCAACTGATTGAATGAAGCCCACTTACGTCAGGAACAGCAATCATTTCATTCAGTCTACCCATTTAAATGTTAATTTCATCCAGAACCACCCTCACAGACACACCAAGAATAATGTTTAACCAACTATATGGGAACCCAGTAGCCCAGTCAAGTTGACATGTAATATTGACCGCCATGGCCCAATCCAATCTGACTGGTGCCCTCATAAGGGGAAATTTGGACACACAAAGAGGCACTGGGGATGTACATGTACAGAGGGAAGAGGACAGGAGGACACAGTAAAAATGTAGCCATCTGCAAGCCACAGAGGAAGGCCTCAGAAGAAACCAAGTCTGCCAATACCAACAGCTTGACCTTGGACTTCTAGCCTCCCGAACCATGGGAAGGCAAATTTCTGTTGTTTACGGCATCCAGTCTGTGGTATTTTGTTATGACAGTCCTAAATAACAAATATACTCACACAGCAAGAAGTCAAAGGATAGACAGCTGCTTGTGCTGGTTCCACAGTTCAGGGGCATCTGGGCACATGTCTTTAGGATTCTTTTGGCCTCTTTTTATGTATGGGCCCCACAGTCACATGGTGGGGCCACTGCACTCCAGGCAAGAAGAAGCAGTGGGAGATAGGAGTTTCTCTGTGAGGCTTCAGGAAAAAACAACCCCCCCCCCTCCGCCAATGCACAGGTGCCTACGTCTATTGGCCAAACCTGCATGGCCACTATGATTTGTAAGAGAAGCTAAAAAATAAAATATGAACCTTCCCAGACTTTAGAGTGAAAGAAGGCAAGGGAGGGGGAGTTGGGACTGTATGTTGATTGAGCCATTCTGCAATACATGCCACAACGTGGTTAGCCGAAAGAATTTCATGCCAGGAATGTTTTGCACACAGTGGACACTAAAGTCTTTGTGATTAAAATGGTGGGTTGAGGTTCGTGATTCTCATCAGGCATGTTTTCTGCCCCTCCTCAGATCCCCTTGGTACCATCATTTCTGGGCCCTTCGGTCACTGACTCTCTCTCACTGCTATAGAGACCCACCAGATCCACTTGGACCTGAGCAATTTCAGCATTTGAAGTTGCCCAGTTGCTCGCCAAGAGGGTCAGACCCTCCCTGCAGGGACCGCTGTGTCCCAAGGCACATTAGCCACGTGGCCTTCTGTTTCTAGGTTTTTGTTGTTGTTTTGCCACTCCTGGTTTGGATGAAACAAAGGTTCTGGCTTCCCAAGCAGCTCCCTGCAAAGCCGGGTATTGCTGGGAGCTCTGAGAAGAGTCAATTCCCCTGTAGAGTAAAATTTGACCAAAGGCAAATAGGAAATGAGAGAAATTCCGGTAAATTCCCTCTTTCTTTCCTCTGTGGACCTCTACAAGATACGGTTTCTTTGTACATCCTAATTGGAGATGTCCACACAACTGAGTAGACACTGGATGAATCTTTTCTGACTGCTATAACAAATTACCATAGACTGGGTGGTTTAAAACAGAAATGTATTCTCTCACAGTTCTGGAGGCCAGAAGTTCAAAATAAGGTATTGGCAGGGCCCCATTTCCTCCAAAGTTTCTAGGGGAGGTTCAGCTGCTTCTTTCAGGTTCTGGCAGCTTCAAGCACTCCTTGGCTTGTGGTCGTACCACTCCAATCATTGGCTCTATGGTCACATTGCCTCCTCCTCTGCTGTGTGTCAAATCTCTCATGTTCCTTGTAAGGACACTTGACATAAGATTCAGGGCTCATCTAGATAATGCAGGATGTTCTTTTCATCTCAAGATCCTTAATAACATCTGCAAAACCGCCTTTTCCAAATGAGGTCACATTCATAGGTTCCAGGAATTCGAATGTGGACATATATTTTGAGGGGCCAGCATTCAGCCCACCACAGACACCCTTGCTGAACAATGAACAAGGCTGTTTCTCTTCACGTCTCATCATGAAGCAGTGGCCGGAACAGAAATATGTCCGCTTTGCATTGCTCCCCTGTCATTTCTTCTGTTCTTGTTCTCACTGTCTGGAGAATGTACTACTTAAATGAGGCATTAGTACTTAATCCTTGTGATAAGATTTGGCTCTGTCTCCACCAAATCTCACCTTGAATTGTAGCTCCCACAATCCCCATGTCATGGGAGGGATCCAGTGGGAGGTGACTGAATCATAGGGGTGGAATTTTTCCTGTGCTGTTCTTGCGATAGTGAATAAGTCTCACAAAATCTGATGGCTTTATAAAGGATAGCTCCCCTGCACACTCTGTCTTGCCTGCCACCATGTAAGATGTGACTTTGCTCCTCCTTTGCCTTCAGCCGTAATTGTGAGGTCTCCCCAGCCACATGGGGAAACCATTAAACTGTGAGTCCATTAAACTTCATTTAATTTATAAATTACTCAGTCTCAGGTATTTTTTCATAGTACGATGAAAATGGATTAACACACTTTGCCTCAGGTTCTGTTTTCAAGAAGATGAAGACTTAAATAATAATTAAACAAATAATATTACAGATCCTAGTTGTCTTAGTCAATTTAGATTGCTGTAATAAAAGACCATAGAGTGGGTACCTTGTAGCTGGGTTTTCACATGGTAGAGGGGACAAGCTAGCTCTCTGGTATCTCTTTTATAAGGACACTAATCTCGCTCAGAGGGCCCTACCCTTATTACCCAATCACCTCCCAAAAGCCTTGCCTCCCACTACCATCACTTTGGGGGTTAGGATTTTAACATGTGAATTTGGGACAGGACACAGAAGACACAAGCATTCAGTCCATAGAAATATTGTTTACAGACAGACCCTAAGCTTTGACATCAGAGAGATCTAAATTCAAGTCCAGGCTCAGCAAATCAGTAGCCACATAACCTCAGGCGGGTCATTCATTTATCTTCTCTAAGCCCAGAGTTTTCACTTCTTAATATGAGTAGTAATAATTCTTAGTTGTAGGGACATTACAGAGATAGAGTAAAATTATGTCTGCCAAATACTCAGCAAAAACATGTAATAGGTACCCAATACATGTTAGCTGTTATTAATATTACGACAGGCATACCTCAGAGATATTGCAGGTTCAATTCTAGACCACTATAATAAAGTTAATAATGCAATAAAGCAAGTCACACTTTTTTTTGTTTGTTTCACAGTACACATTAAAGTTATGGTTATACTATACCATAGTTTATTAAGTGTGCAATAGCATTATGTCTGGAAAAATGCACATACCTTAATTTAAAAATACTTTATTGCCAAAAACTGCCAACAATCATCTGAGCCCTCAGCAAGTTGCAATTCTGCTGGTGAAGGGTCTTGCCTTAATGTTGATGTTGCTGACGGATGAGGGTGGTGGTAGCGTAAGGTTAGGGTGGGGTGGGGTGGCTGTGGCAATTCATTAAAATAAGACAACAATGAAGTTTACCCCATCAATTGACTCTTCCCTTCATGAAAGAGTTCTCTGTAGCATGTAATTCTGTATGATGGTATTTTACACACAGTAGAACTTCTTTCAAAATTGGAATGAATCATCTCAAACATTACTGCGAGTTTATCAGCGATGAAATGCTCTAAATGCATTGTTTTCATTTCAACAATGTTTACAGAATCTTCACTGGGAATGAATTCCATATCTAGAAAACATTTTCTTTGCTCATCCACAAGACGCAACACCTCACCTGTTAAAGTTTTATGAGGCGATTGCAGCAATTTAGCCACATCTTCAGGCTCCACTTCTAATTCGAGGGTTCTTGCTATTTCCACCACATCTGCAGTTACCTCCTCCACTAAAGTCTCAAGTGTCTCAAAGTCGTCCATGAGGATTGGAATCAATTTCTTCCAAAATTCTGTTACTGTGAATATTTTGACCTACCCCATGAATCAGGAGTATTCATAATGGCATGTAGGATGGCAAATCCTTTCCAGAAGTTTTTCAATTTACTTTGCCCAGATCCATCAGAGAAATGATCATGTATGGCAGCTATAGACTTACCTCATATATTTATTAAATAATAAGACTTGAAAATCAAAATTACTCCTTGATACATGGGCTGCAAAATGGATGTTACGTTAGCAGGCATGAAAACATTACTCTTATACGTCTCCATCACAGCACTTGGGTGACTAGAAGCATTGTCAATGAGCAGTAATATTTTCAAAGAAATCCTTTTTTTTCTAGCAGTAGGTCACAACATAGTAAACTATGCAGTAAACAGGTGTGCAGTCATTCAGGTTTTGCTGTTCCATCTGCAGAGCATGGGAAAAGTAGATGTCGTCTAACTCTTGAGGGCTTTAGAATTTTCAGAACGGTAAATGAGGATTGCCTTTAACTTAAAGACACCAGCTGTGTTAGCTCCTTACAGGAGAGTCAGTCTGTCCTTTGAAGCTTTGAAGCCAGGCATTGACTTCTCCTCTCTAGCTATGAAAGTCTTAGATCAAATCCTCTTCCAAAAAAAGGCTGTTTCATCTACATTGAAACTCTGTTGTTTAGTGTAGCCACCTTCATCAATAATCTTGGCTGAATCTTCTGGATAACTTGCTGCAGCTTCTACATCCACACTTGCTGCTTCGTCTTGCTCTTCTGTGTTACAGAGACAGCTTCTTTCCTTAAACCTCATGAACCAACCTCTTCCAGCTTCAAACTTTTCCTCAGCTTTTACACCACTCTCAGCCTTCACAGAATTGAAGAGAGTTAGGGCCTTTCTCTGGATTAGGCTTTGGCTTAAAGGAGTATTGTGGCTGGTTTTATTTTCCATACAGATCACTAAAACTTTTCCCATAATAGCAATAAGGCTGTTTGATTTGCTTATGATTCATGCATTCACTGGAGGAGCACTTTGAATTTCCTTAAAGAACTTTTCCTTTGCATTCACAACTTTAACTGTTTGGTGCAAGAGACTTCACTTTTGGCCTATCTCAGCTTTCAACATACTTTCCTCACTAAACTTAATCATTTCTAGCTTTTGATTTAAAGTGGGAGACCTGTGATTCTTCCTTTTACTTGAAGGCCACTGTAGAGTTATGAACTGGTCTAATTTCAATATTGCTGTGCGAAAGGGAATGAGAAAGCCCCAGGAAACAGGCCTATCAGGGATGCAGTCAGAATACACACAACACTTACTGATTGAGTTTCACATCTTCTACAGGTGCGGTTTGTGGCACCCCAAAATAATTCAACAGTAACGCCAAAGATCACCGATCACAGATCTCCATCACAGATAAAATAATAATGACAAAGTCTGACATATTTAGAGAATTACCAAAATGTGATACATGGTCATAAAGTAAGTGTATTTTGTTGGAAGAAACATGGGGCCAATAGACTCACTCAACACAGGGTGGCCACAAATCTTCGTTTTGCAAAAAATACGGTATCTGAGATGTGCCATCAAGCGAAGTGAAACCAAACAAGGTGTGCCTGTGTAGAAACGGATAGTAGCAAATATTCCCTATGGCCATTTGCAGTGAAATAACTCTCCTCGGGCTCAGGGACAATGGTGGATGGTGTTCACAGGATGCGGGCTCACTCCCACAGCGTAGTCAAGAGCTCGTTGTTTCCTTGAGGCTCCCAACACGCGCATTTGAAGAATGGCAGAAATGATCACCCCGAACATCATTATGTCAGTGTTCATTAAGATAATCAAGTTTTCCAGATTTTTTTATGACTTGGCTCCAACTGACTAGTCCGTTGTATTTCCTACTGTTCCCTCCATGGGTCCTAGCTTCTTGTTTTGCTGGTCCATTGCCAGTTCCCAAACAGATTCAACTATATGCTGTCCCTACTACCTTAAATTCCCTCCTACCATTCATTCATGCACAAATCACAATTCTAAATGCTTTGCCTCACTATATTATTTAAGCACTGGAGTAGAAGGATGAAAAAAAAAAACAGGCACCCTCTTCCTTTATATAATTTATATAACAGGTTAGAGAAGAGGAAAATACTTACATTATTCTAACGAAGCATAGTCAGGTTTCTAAAGAGAGACTCCTGAGTAATATAGGAACCAAGAGCAGAGAAATCAAACCTATTATCTGCTTACCAAAACTACCCATTCTGCAATGCTTGGGTCGCAGGCTAGCCTGTCACCACTCAGCAATTGTCCTACACTCATCAGAACGCACTGATCCTCTGTGTTTGATATATTTTACTTAGTCATATTAAATAGCACGTGCCTTGTGCTATGCTTTGATATAAATACTTGATGTACATTGAACCTTTACAACAATCCTAGTAAATAAATGATTCCCATTTTATAGGCAAAGAAGCTGAAGTTTAGAGACTTATGTAAGCAGATCCTTGCGTCAGTACTTCCCTCTTTCAGGAACTCTATCCAATGGTTGCCTGGTTGCCTCCTACCTTAGGTTTAAGCTTAGATGTCACCTCTTCCAAGAAGCCTTCCTTGGCCATCCATTCTTAAAGGGCCACCACATTGACTCAGTCTTCCCCATGACTCTATTTTCTTCAGAGAGCACTATCACCCTCTGAAATTACCTTTTTTATTTATTTGTTTGCATGCTTATTGTCTATCTTCCTCTGTTAGAATGTGTAAGAACAGTGGAGTCAATAAAGGTCTCTTCCTCTAAGTCAAGTCATTCTGCATCTTTGGCGTTTAGAGAAATATCTGGTACACAGTAGGCCTTCAATTAATGTTCACTGGATGAATTAAGCTGGTAAGTGGCAGAGTTGAGATTTCAACCTACGTTTGTCTTTCTCTAAAGTCCAGGATTTCGTTCCTTTTATAGACTTTATACTATCCGCCTTGCCTTAGAATCTGTTGTTGCTGTTTTTTTTAACTCTCTTTCCATTATGGTTCTGAAGGCAATGGCAACCACCACATAGCCATCTTTGTTCCTCTCCTAGCTCCTATCAGGACACTGCCTTGCTCCCCACACACTGCACCCATATTTGCAGAGATGAATTGAATATGTTTCCATGGCAACACCAGAGGAAGAGGAGGGGCTCTGAGACCCCGTCTGATTTCCCTCTCCTCTCCATTGAGGCTAGTGTCACAAGCCATGGAAGCTTCCTCCTGAAAGCTCTCAGCATGTAGGTCCACAGGCCAGCCTCGGGCCCGAGATGTCACTCACGGCCTTGAGAGGAAGGCAGCACCTTTTAGCTGGCTCTCTCTGTAGTGTGGCTTGAATGATCCACATTCCAGGGATGGAGATGGCAGCTCAGCCTCCATTTGAGGATTAAGCATCAAGTCCTCGAGTTTACTGGAAGAGAATCAGAGTCCTTATGGCAAAACAAACAAACCAACAAATTCCTGGTCCCCGTGACTGAGGGAGGGGTTCTTCGCACTGAGAATAGCTGGGCATTTCAGTGGGAGAACAGGCATTATTTCACACAGCGAGTGGACGTAGCTCAGCAAAATGGTTCCCTGACACATGGAAGCTTCCTGCCCTGTCTCTGACTCTTAACTTCTCACATTTTCCCTTAGCAGAAATAACCGATGGAATCTTACAAAACTTCCCACTCAGCCCCTTTCTCTGCTCCTATGGAGAGATAGAGCAGGGAAGCATTTCCTTAGGGTTTGCAAAAAAAAAAAAAAAAAAAAAAAAAAAAATCACTATTGTCATCAGAAGAGCCAGAGGAATAGAGAAGTCAAAGTGGCTCCTGTGCACAGTGCCTGGTTGGCAACCCTGAAGGCAAACCGTGACCTCCTAGGTCCCCTAGAGCCACCAGAAGGTAAGAGCTGCAGGAAGATCAGCCGCCTCTCCAGCTCCTCCCTCAGGGGACCAGCCACAGCGATGACAGCTGCCTCTCCTTCACCACGCTTTCCTTCTTGGGTAGAGATTTGGAAAAGGCAGTCCACTTTCACGAACTGACAGAGAAGGCAGCTGCCTATAAAGTATGATTTGACAGCAGCCAGACAGGACTTCGTCCCTCATGATACCTCCCTATCGCCTAAATGTCCTCCATTAGTGAATTCCCCTGAGTGTTACAGCATTAGTTTTAGAGAGAATGCTACTAAAATGCAAACTTTCTGGGAAAGGCTAATAGTCCACGAGGTAAAGGTCAGCAAAGTCTTTCTGTAAAGGTGTGAGACGGTAGATATTTTAGGCACGTACACCGTAAAATCTCTGTTGCAACTACTCACCTCTACCTTTGGTGCAAGAGAAGCCAAAAACATATATAAATGAATTAGCTGTGCTCCAATAAACTGTATTTATAAAACCTGGAAGCAGGCTGGATTTGGCCCATGGGCTATAGTTTGCCAGCTCTGCACTAGACTGTAAATCAGTTACTTTTCTTATCACCCCTTTATTCCTAGTGCCTTTCACAAGAGCGACACTGTGAAGAATTGCTGAAATAGTGTCTGTTAAAGTACTTAGCCAACAACAGTTCAAGAGAAGCTGATTGACGACCAATCTGTCCAGAAGGATACTCCAGATAGGCGGATACAGTGGGAGTCTCCACGGGTAAAGCACTGAGGAGACAGGGCTCTAAAATCAAATTTACCAATTTACCGCTTTTAACCAAACAGATCCCATTGGTTACAGTCGTAAGTCTCAGAATCCCGTAATTGGCCGAGATCCCTGAATTCTCCATGTCAGACCAGTGGAAAGTACAGGCGAAGAGCAAGATTAGCAACAAGCAAGGAACTTTGAGCGTCGTTGCTCTTTCTGGTTTGGGTACTTTTGTTAAATCCCTGTACTCCAGAAAGATATTTGCTCCTATCATTCTATAGAGTGAACCAGATCCCAACTGCTCTGCCTTTAGCTCTGCTAAAGCCCTTTGGTATGGGGCGACCTGGATTTTTGTTTTGTTTTGCTTTGTTTTTGATGGAGTCTTGCTCTGTTGCCCAGGCGTGATCTCAGCTCACTGAAACCTCTGCCTTTTGGGTTCAAGCCATTCTCCTGCCGCAGCTTCCCGAGTAGCTGGGACTACAGGTACATGCCACCACACCCAGCTAATTTTTCTATTTGTTGTAGAGACAGGGTTTCATTATGTTGACCAGTCTGGTCTTGATCTCCTGATCTCAGGTGATCTGTCCATCTTGACCTTCCAAAGTGCTAGGATTATAGGCATGAGCCAGTGCACTTTTTTAAAAAGTCAACTCTGTAATTCCCTATCCTATTTACCTTCTTTTCTGTCTTGACACAGTTACGTCCCTGTGGGAATCATGAAATCTAAAGTCTGCCAATTGGTGTCTTTCAGGATGGTGGAAATCAGGATGGTGAGTTTCAGCATTGGTTTTAGGAGATGATAACTACCGCCACCTTAACTTCAGCTGTTTTCTGGACTGCCATCTTGAGTTAGTAGAGACTGGACCAGAAAGACCCGAGTTGTGTGTAGCTATTGCAGTTCCAGACATCTGGGGATCTTGCATCTGCAGGACAGGTAAGGATATGCTGCAATAACAATGAAAACAACAAATGCAGAATTATAGTTTCTCAACACCACCCACATTTATTTATTGCTCATGTTACATGTTAACATGGTTTGGCGGAGACTGTACTCATCATCGTCATTCCTGTGCCCAGATAACACAGGATCTGTCATGACATGTGCCTTGTTGGTCATCTCCTTATGGGAAAGGGCATGACAAATCCTATGCCAGCTTCCAAAGCCTCTGCCCAGAAGTGTCATATCTGCTCGCATTTCATTGACAAAACAAGTGACATGCCACATGGAACTCCAAAATACTCTGCAAGAACAATCCTACCACATGCCATTCTGGTTTGGGTACTTTTGTTAAATCCCTGTACTCCAGAAAGATAGGAGGAAATAATTATAGGCAGGCCACATGACTACTACAGAATCTGAAAAAAAGGTCATACATGAAGAGTCAAGTAGCCTCATGGGAAAGATACCTAACTAGAAGCTGAGTACTGATAAGGAGGGGAAAACTCTGAAGACCCTAAGAACAGAAGTTAATCTGAATATTTCTGATGGTGTAGCAGATAGAAGCAACACTCACGGAGGGAAGAAAAATTCTTCAGGGCCAAGCTGGGGTGAGGTATGGGCTGGAGCAGTCATTGAGGACAATTGACCGTCCACAATGAAAGAAACCATCGGACTGCCTTCTTTCTGGAAGAAACAACTGTTGTGAAAGTCTGAGGCAAATGCAATGTGGTTATACTAGATTATATATAAAACAAAGAGAACAAGGAGGACTTCTTGTGGTTCCGGCACGGAGGTAGTTCTGAGAGATAAGGTGATCCTTGTGTGTGAAGACATGACAGATTCTGATGGAGAAGACAGTGGAGAGATGAGGAAGAAGGTGGTGTGCCTGCCTCAACCTGGCCTACCAGTCACACCCTCCAGGTACCATGGCACCAGTGTCCAAGAGCAAAAACAAGAAGCCTCAGAGCAAGACTTGTACAGTTGTGCAGGTTGGGCACTGCACAATGTCTCAGTTAGGCTGCTATAACAAAGTACCACAAGAAGTACTCCTTTTTCCCTTTGTTTTATACATAATCTAGTATAGCGACCAGTCACGTTGCTATAACAGCAGCCTGATAAATAACAGAAATTTACTTTTTACAGTTCTAGGGGCTGAAAGTCTGAGATAAGGGTGACAGAAAGATCGGACTCTGGTGAAGGCCCCTTCCAGGTGGCAGACTGCCATCTTCTTGTGTCCCCACATTGCAGAAGACCCAAAGCAGCTCTCTGGGAATCTCTTTGATAAGGGCACTAACCCCATTCATAAGGGCTCCCCTCCATGACCTAATCATCTCCCAAAGGCCCCACCTTTCATTACCTTCACATTGGGGGTTAGGATTCCAACACATGAATTTTGGTGGTATACATTCAGTCCATAGCACCCACGTCTAAGCAGGCTGATCACACTCTGATTATGTGAGCAGAGTACCCTGGAGCTGGCAGTGCATGGTCTGAGGAATGGTGAGCGACAGCCCTGCCTCCAAGCCCGCCTCGAGTTCTTAGACTCTCGCTCTCTGCTTCAACAGCTCCTGACCTCATTAGTGTGGTTTCCCATTTCTGGCATCGCCCTCGCCCTTTGAATCTGACAACAGACTCAAGATGCCTTGTTTCGACTCTGTCAGTGCTTACTTATCAGTACAGAGCTTAGCTCTTCCCCGGGAACAAGGTCACAAACGATGAATTCTTGCATGTAACCACGGTGAGGATAAGCAGAGGAAGAAGACAGCTCGCAGGCGCAGTAACATACTCCAGCGAACACCCCGAACCAGGAGATGGAATCAGGATGAGACTGGGACTCTCATGAGCAGATAAACCAGGGAATTACTTCTTTTTCCAGTTAGTGTGATTCTACCAGGCCACTAAGATGGCCTGACCTGAAGAACCCCCCGTAACAGGGGGATATGCTCATGCGCAGCCCAATTCTTGGTATAAAGCAGATCATTGTTATATGTTTATTGAAAAAAATCATGAATATGTATATTTAAAGAACAGTTCCGTTTTCTTCTTCCCATAGTTATAAGGGTGCTGAGAATTTGGCCACAAAACAAGCTATTGAAACGTGAAAAAGTCAAGCCACCACGGTGGAGAGAGAAGGGTAGGAAACCAAGCATTCAGAGTACTGCTTTGGGGGTAGGTCTTCCAAATATGCCCTCCCTTATGAATCGGTGCTGAAGATTTTAGTCCTAAAGTGTTCAGCGTTGAAGTGAGTTCTTAGTTTTTAAAGGCTCGTAAAAATACGAGGCAGAATCATGATTAGATCTAGTACTGGTACTACATATCAAAGGTGTTTCAGCTGAGTGTGAAGGCTCATGCCTGGAATCCCAGCACTTTCGGAAGCCAAGACAGGAGAATCACAAGGTCAGGAGATGGAGATCATCCTGATTAACACGGTGAAACTTCATCTCTGTTAAAAATTCAAAAATTAGCCAGGCCTGGTGGCACGCACCTGTAGTCCCAGCTACTTGAAAGGCTGAGGCAGGAGAATCACTTGAACCCAGGAGGCAGAGGTTGCGGTGAGCTGAAATTGTGCCATTGCACTCTAGCCTGGGCAACAAGAGTGAAATGCTGTCTCAAAAAAAAAAGAAGAAGAAGAAGAAAGAAAGAAAGAAAAGAAACCCAAAGGTGTTTCCAACTTGAACTCTGACATTAAACTTGAACAGTACTGCTATTGTAATGTCAAGAAAATAGAGGGGAAACTGCTTAGGCTCTTGATCTTTTGGAATGAAAGCAATGCACTTAGATACTTCTCCCCTAAAGTAAGCATAAATATAAATAAAAAGTGAATGTATGTGGTATTAGACAATCGTTTTTTATGAAATCATGATAGTCAGGGAAATAAATACTGAAGTTGGCCAACTCAACTTCAGGCAAACATTTGCCTCAAAATGCATATATGACCTCATCCTCACTCTTCTCCATTTTCTTCTTAACAGGCACATGCTGAAATGTCGGCATGATGAAAACCCGACTTGCTTTCCATAAGGCCTGTGGCCCATAAATATCCTTCCTCAAATAAACAGAAACCCTATCTTGAAACAAAGAAGAAAATCTGGAAGGGAGGAAGGGCAGGACAGAGGGCAGATGTGGCTTGATTTTAGCACGTTGTTATCGAATACATTATTCTCTGCTGAGCTGCATATTGGCCATCACAAAAACCCATGCTTAACAAAGCTTTCATTCTTAAATTTGCATAATGCCTTATTCGCATGCATAGAATTCCACAAAGTATTGCTTCTGACTGAAGAATTCATTACACACACGCGCACACGCACACACACACACACATTGTGACAAGAGGCTCATGTCCATAGAATTCACTGGTTTCAGCACACGCCCATCACCCAGCAGCAGCTGGCCTTATAGAAAGTGAAATGGCTTACGGAAGCCTAAATTATAGCACAATTTGGGAGAATACCCTGAAGGTCAAGGTTCTGTCTTTTGGGATGCCACATGTGCTTTGAATCAGTGACCAATATGTGTTCCAATTTCTTCTTTAGCTGGAACATATGGGTTCAGGAACCAAGTATGAAAGAGGGAGTGGCTCATCTCATTACTAGCCCTAATAGCCACTCCCAGAATGTTTGCTTTCTGTTCCTGAAACTCTGGGCTCCTGTGGTTGGAGGCTGCAGTGCAGTGGCATGATCACTGCTCACTGGAGTCTCAATCTCCCAAGCTCAAGCAATTCTCCCACCTCAGCCTCAAGAGTAGCGGGGACCACACAGGGAGACCCCGCCTCTGCAAAAAAAATAAAAAATTATATGGGCTTGGTGGTGCCCAGATAATTTTTTATTTATTTATTTTATTTTTATTTTTGTGGAGTCAAGGTCTACCTATGTTGCTCAGACTGGTCTTGAACTCCTGTGCTCAAGTGATCCTCCTGCCTCGGCCTCCCAAGGCGTTGGGATTACAGGAGTGAACCACCATGCTCAGCCCAGAGGTCTATTTTCATAATAGAGAAATGTTTGTATCGGGTGACACACAAATTGCTCCACGGATTCAGAAGTTGAGAGCATCAGTGAACCACTTGGGACTCCTCACTCCACTCACCCAGCAGGTAGAGAAATGAGTTACTGTACTGGTTGATCCTGGTTACTAAAAGAAATCAGATTTCTTTTATCAAACTCTATCTGGAACATGAGGGTTTCCCCAGAGTATTTCTTAGTACACCCATCTCTAATATAAAAGGTAATAGAAAATGACAGCATCGATAGCCAAAGCAAAAAGTTATTATTTTTGTATAGAACTTGGAACACAGTATGTGAATAGCCAAAGGGGTAGACTGTGAATTATTCAACCATTACCTCATAGTTCCGAAGCTACCTTTCTGCATTCTGTAAGGTAATGCTGGGGCTGACTATAGATCTCTCTTACGGGGAATTGGCTCTCTGTTATGTTCTGTAGTAGGGGACACTAGTGGAATATCAGAAGGCCTGGGGTAGAAAGCTGCTGTTCCTCCCAACCATTGCCTGAGCAGGGACCTGGCATTGATAATGCCCATCTACTTTCAGCACTGACAGAACCACTGTCATTCCACTCTCCTGGTTGTATCTGCACAGCCTGGCAATGCCCCTTCCTCTGAGCTTCGTTTCCTCAGCCCTATGGTAGTTGCTACTTCCGGCAGTTACTGGTTCCTTTCGTGGTTACTTTTGTTCCTTCGACCCTCCCATACAGATGTGGTCAGTTCTCCACATTAAATTCCCTTCCTTAAAATATCAAATGTGGTTTTTAGTTTCCTGACTGCACACTGATTCGTATAGCCTTAAAAAGGAAGCTCAAGATCATTTGACATCTCAATTTCTATCACTTTCTCAGAAATAGTTATTAGGATGCTCGACTGCAAGAAAAAGGAGAGGAATATTAAGAAAACGGAATATGGAATTACTGTTTTCCAAAAGCCATCGTCCAGACAGAAAAGAGAGAAATTTCTGTGAATGCCTGTTGAGAAACAAATTCATTTTATTAAAAGGTTTCCCTCTTTGTATTTGGAGGTTAAAGAAATGATAGAATTTATTGTTCCACCAAACAAACCATTTCACTTATTTTTGGTAAATTACACTAAATGTGGTTTAATTACTGTGTCCAGAATAGCATTTCACATCTGTGGCCCCAAAAGCTATTATCTCTATGGACATTTGGGGAAAAGAAACGGAGCCCTCTTATGGCCAATTTAAATGGTACAGCACCCCTGCAGTTCCACACTGATCATCTTAACATCTGACCTAGATCACTGGATCTTTGGACAGAGATACCTCAGGGATCCTACCCTACATCACCACTAAACCGACGTGGAGTGTGTCACCCGGAGAAATAATGTCTGTGCTTCTTGGCACTGTGCATATATGACATACAAACACTTACAAACTGTGTAAACAAGGTCATTAAACACCCAGTTTTATAAGGAGGAAATAAAGGGAACAGGATAGGTCTGACTCTGACTAGCCTATCATTTGAAAGAGATGCTTGGATCCCTTACCTGGCAGAGGTCTTAATACAAGCCACAGTAATTTCCTTCTGAATTGGTTTCACACACAGGTAAGGCCCCAGGGTATCATAGTAAGGGAAACTCAATAAATTCAGCAAAAGATTGACGTGCAAGGGGTATGTATTGAAATCCACATATTGTTATCTTTTGTAGGCAAAGACAAGAGAATCCAGTGACATGGAGTGTTAGAGACCTCAAAGGACTAACTAGGGCAAGAGACACATGGAAGGGGGAAGCAATTAGGCTTGGGAGTTTGGTGCCACTGGGTTCAAATGGCATCTCAGCTCATTCCTAGCTGTGTGACTTAGGGCAGGTTATTTAACCTCTCTGTTTCTCAGCTTCCTCATCTATAAAATGAAAATAACCTTGTCTAGTTCAAGACAACATAGAGTATAGTGATTGAGCCCAGCTGCCTGGCTTCATATCCCAAGCCTGCCCCTCATTGTACAACCTTAAGCAATTGACTTAACATCTCTTTACTTTATTGATAACATGGAATAGGATAGTACTGGCCTGGCAGGGTTGTTCTGAAGATTAAATGATTCAGTAGACATTAAGCACTTGGACAGGTGTCATGGCTGAGTCTGCAGTCATTGCTACTGTTTGACGTACCTCGTGATGCACTGTGCATGGTGAACACATAGTAAATGTTAGCTTTATTACTGGCTATCAATTATCATGAACAATTTATGTGTTATCTTTTCCCTATCTACTTTTTTAATTAGGTCAAGTCACATGAAATTGCCTTTTTTTTTTTTTTTGAGACATAGTCTTGCCCTGTCACCCTGGAGTGCAATCGCGCGATCTCGGCTCACCACAACCTCCGCCTCCCAGGTTCAAGCGATTCTCCTACCTCAGCCTCCCGAGTAGCTGGGATTACAGGCATGCACCACCACATCTGGCTAATTTTTTGTACTTTTAGAAGAGATGGGATTTCTCCATATTGCTCAGGTTGGTCTCGAACTCTTGACCTCAGGTGATCCACCCGCCTTGGCCTCCCAAAGTGCTGGGATTACAGGCATGAGCCAACACACCCAACCCCAAATTGCCATTTTTATAGGTCAAAAATATTGAAGATAGCAATTCCTTAGTTTAACCTAATACAGAACAATGCTCGTTACCAGGTCACAGAAAGGGTTATTAGCAACGGCATCAGATCAAGGAAGAAAATAGAGCTTTCTGCCACATTCAGGCCACTGAGCCCTGGAGCCCTTACCTGATGAAGTGTTTCCCATTCCTGCCTGTGATAACAAATCCCTTGAGCAGTTTTAGTGAGACTTCGTCCACCAACTCTCCTGTGCTATCCTCGGAAAGGAAGAAGGTGGGAGGACTGTATTGGAAAGGAGAAGTGATGGGTGTATATACCAGTTAGCAGGTCAGGGAAACAGAATCCATTCCAGGTAGTTCAGGGAGGCGCAGGAAAAAAATGAAAAGCAATGCAGGGGATGCTGAAGCTAAGAGAAGTTAGCAACAGCTGGGAGTGAGCACAGCCTCACCTGCTGGAAAGATAGAGGGCAGAGGTGGCACTGCCAGAGACCAGAACCAGGGCTGCTAGCCAGAGAAGCAGTCATGTGGGACCACCTAGCCACTCCCACACCCAAAGCAGAAAGGAAAGAGGGGAAATCTCCCTCCCTTCTGCTCCTCTGTCTCCCAACAGTGCCTGCCCTGGCTGAACTAATCATACCTGTGAGGGTCATTGCCAAGTTTCAAATGAGGAAACTGAGGCCAGTATAAGAAAATTAAATGCCAATTTATTCAGCTCCCAGGTGAGGTTCCATGGTCCCGGGGAAAGGGGCCAGAGAAGTCGCACTGACTTCCTGAGGCGTAGAGTTTTTATAGCTATAGCGAGCTAGGAGGATCAGGGTGCTCTGATTGGTTATGGGGGAGCGGGACGTAGATGGGGCAAGCTGCTATTGGTAAGTAGATTGTTGGGTGGGATTTTCCTAATGCAAGATCCGGCTAGGGTTACATTAGCCAGATCCTTCCAGGAGAGCAAGTGCTCCTGAGGTAGGTTCCCAGTGCAGAGTTGTGACGTAGGTTTTGGGCGCAGAGAGGGGTGAGTTTGTCAGAGCTCCTGGTGAGGCAACCGGCCTTACAATACCTCAATTGGCAAGGGAGCCTGGTACATGTAGTGTACAAGGACTGTCCTCTTGAATACAGAGCAGAGCAGGAAAGAAGCAGGGGATAGATAGCAGAGCAGAGAGGCAAATGCATGTGCAGAGAAGCACAAACTGGGAGGAGAGGAAGGGAAAAATGGGAGATGGCAGGACCACGCCGTAAAATCCAGCTGCTGCCATTTTGTTTCTGGTACTTCACAGTCTCCGTAATCCAGTCGAGCTGGAATCGTGACACTTGCCTATCCTGGCCACGTAATTCCAAAGGAAACTGTGGGAACCACAATTAACCTATCTTTGGTGACTTCACAAAGTGGAGAAGGACACAAGCAGCCCCGCAGGTGTGTTCTGGGATTCTTCCGGTCAACTGAAGACCATTCTAACAGGGAAGTGAAGGGGCCTGCCCTGCCATGCTCACAGCCTCAGCCCTTTAGTCCTGGCATCAGGGCCAGTGACCACTGAACAAGACCTCAAGAAGAGACTCCTCAAGTTATCTCATCTGAAACTACAGAAATAAGACAATGAAATGCAATGGGGTGCCGGGTGCAGTGGCTCACGCCTGTAATCCCAGCACTTTGGGAGGCCGAGATGGGTGGATCACGAGGTCAAGAGATCGAGACAATCCTGGCCAACATGGTGAAACCTCGTCTCCACTAAAAATACAAAAATTAGCTGGTCATGGTGGCGCACGCCTGTAGTCCCAGCTACTCGGGAGGCTGAGGCAGGAGAATTGCTTGAACCCAGGAGGTGGACGTTTCAGTGAGCCGAGATCGCGCCATTGCACTCCAGCCTGGGTAACAAGAGCGAAACTCCGTCTCAAAAAAAAAAAAAAAAAAAAAAAGAAATGCAATGGGGTGTCTCAGATTGAGAAAGTTCTTGGATTGTCTTGGAGGAAAAAAAGGAGCATTCTCAGAGAAACTAGGTGATATGATTTGTCTCTGTGTCCTCACCCAAATCTCATCCTGAGTTATAGCTCCCATCATTCCCATGTGTTGTGGGAGGGCCCAGTGGGAGATCATTGAATTGTAGGCAGTTTCCCTCACACTGTTCTCGTGATAATGAATAAGTCTCACGAGATCTGATGGTTTTATAAGGAGTTTCCCCTTTCATTTGACCCTCATTCTCTCTTACCCGCTGCCATGTGAGATATGCCTTTCTCCTTCCACCATGATTATGACGCCTCCCCAGCCACGTGGAACTGTGAGTCCATTAAACCTCTTTTTCTTTATAAATTATCCAGTCTTGTGTATGTCTTTATCAGCAGCGTGAAGACAGACTAATTAACTAGGTAATGTCTTTATTTAGCTAACAGGATTTTACCCTTGCTAATTTCTTAGTTTTGTCAAATGTATCATCAATAGGTAAGATATTAGCATTAGACAAAGCTGGGTGAAGATTATATGGGAACTCTTTGTACTATTTTCCTTCCTGTAAATCTGCATTTACTTTAAAATTTTGAAAAAATTAAATACTCTCCTCCAGAAAGGTTTCTTCCATTGCCTTTAGCAGGCAGCTCCAGGGAGGGTGCTGTGTAATTGCTAACTTACTGAGGCATCACCGTCAGGAAGAAGTCGGTCCCCTCCCCAAATCCCTGTAACAGTCGGTGAGCACATCCAGGCGACTGTCAGGAAGATCACATCTGGGACAGATTTCTGCAGACATTTCACTACTTGTAAAAAATACAAATGCATTAACACCAGCCTACTTACAATGAAAATTTATATTAACTCTTACGTGGCTAGTACAGCCATTGTCATTATTCTCATCAAAAGGCTTTTTGTCATGGTCCTTTTTGCTAAGGTTCTGAGCTGGGGGCTATTCAAGTTTGATGGACAAAGTGCATGCTCTAAAGAAGTTGTTAATTCAAAACTAGTCTCAGTAACTGGGCACAGATAGTTGGGACTCATCTATAAATAAACTAATTTAAATTGACCCTCATCTTTTTTTTTTTTTTCCCACCGAGACAGAGTCTCACTCTGTCACCAGGTGCCAGGCTGGAGTGCAGTGGCACGATCTCGGCTCATCACATCTTGCCTCCTGGGTTCAAGCAATTCTCCTGCCTCAGCCTCCCAAGTAGCTGGGACTACAGGCATGCACACCATGCCCAGTTAAATTTTCGTATTTTAGTAGAGACAGGTTTCATCATGTTGGCCAGGATAGTCTCGATCTCTTGACCTCGTGATCCACCCACCTCAGCCTCCCAAAGTGCTGGGATTACAGGCGTGAGGCACTGCACCCAGCCCCAACCCTCATCTTTTAAAATGGCCTTAAATGACTTTTAGTAAAAGCAGAATATAAATGTTTACATATGTACATATGTAATCAGCTTAGGAAACAGTTTGATTCATTGGCATATAAGTGGGAATTATCTTATTTTAATTTCCAGTTAACTGCTCTCACTGTTTTTTATTGAAGTCCTTATCTTTTCACTGGGTGGTGGCTACGTTTAAAACACCTTAATCCAATCCTATAGTTTTTCTATTCATTTTTGGTAATTGAAACAGTCTCATCTGGTTACGAAGACCTATGCATTTTAAATTTTCAATGTCACATTTGATTCAAAGCTACTCCCCTTCCCTGCGTAGATGGGTGTGTGGCTCATTTTTTTCCCCATGACATCTTTCCAATGGTTATTAATATTTCTCCGGCACTGGGCAAGGAGGCACGCAGTGAAAGGTTTCACTTTGAGGCTGGTTGTGATGAAGTTATTTGCCCACTGTTATGGACTGAATGTTTATGTTCTTCCCCAAAAATTCCTATGTTAAAATCCTAACCCCCAGTGTGATGCTCTTTGAAGGCAGGGCCTTTAGGAGGTGTTTGGGTTACAAGAGTGGAGGGATTCATACCCCTACTTTTAAAAAACACTAGGGAACTCTCTCGCCCTCTGTCTGCCATGTGAGTATACAACAAAACATATTCCAGTCTGCAATCTGGAAGATCTTCACCAGAACCCACCCATGTTGGCACCCTGATCTCAGACTTCCAGCCCCCATAACTCTGAGATACAAATTTCTGTTGTTTATAAGCTACTCAGTCTATGATAATTTAAAATAGCAGCCTGAACTAAGAAACTCACTTTCTGTAAACTTGTGGCCACTAATCTAGTTTCTAGATTATAGTATCCTCCATGGTTACTAATGGAAATTATAAGAAGCCCTAAGAAAGAGACACTTGACTCTATCTACTTTTGATCCACAAGCACTGTCCACACAACCACATTTTCCTGATAGAACATGCCTCTTTCGTTACCCCTCTGGCAATCCACAGCAAGCCTGGTGATAGAGTTTGGCTCTACTTCCCCACCCAAATTTCATGTTGGACTGTAATTCACAGTGTTGGAGTAGGGACCTGGTGGGAGGTGATTGGATCATGGGGGCGGATTTTCCCATGCTGCTCTCAGGATAGTGAGTGAGTTCGCATGAGATTGGATCAGTTAAAAGTATGTGGCACTTCCTTCTGCCACTATGTGAAGAAGGTGCTTGCTTCCCCTTCACCTTCCGCCATGATTGTAAGTTTCTTGAGGCCGCTCAGTCCTGCTTCCGGTCGAACCTGCAGAATTGTGACTCAATTAAACTTGTTTTCTTCATAAATTACCCAGTCTCAGGGTAATTTAGAGCAGTGTGAGAAGGGATCAATACACCTGGGGTCCCCAAATCCACATATTATCTGCTGCCCCAATCTGGAGCACAGGCTCATCACATCTTCTGGGCATCTCAGAAACCAGAATCCTGAGAGAGTGGCTTTTGCCCATTCTTCTCTTCCTGGTTGTGCCCGTGTCAAATATCACAGGGTAGGTCAGGAAACCCAGTGGCTGGTTAGCCAGGAAAAGGAATGTCACCCACAGCTAGTAATTTGGGGAGCTACCATCTCTGGACTTTGGGAAGAGAAACCATTTATGTTCACCTTCCCATCCCCAGAGGGAAATAGAGGTGAAGGACTAACCTCTCTTGACTGTGCTCCCCAAAAGAAGTTTGGCCTTGACCACCCCCTGCCACTGCCCCAACCTGCATTAGATCTCTTGTTGAGCAGGACCCAACCTGAGTCAGCATCTCTCACTCCTGGAACTAGAGTTACATCAAGAATTACCTCTTATTTGAACTTGGCCCTAGAAAAATGCAGAGGCTTCTCCCACCAGGACACGGTCTCTACTCTGTGCAACCTCCAGGGCAGAAAAAGATCTCAGTAAGGACTTCCCACCAGACTGCCGTGCACACACGCATAAACATATTCTTAAATGAAACAGCTGCCCCCGCAATAAGATTGACCTCTGTGTCTCCAAGGACCTATTATTTGAGATGTAATGTGATGCTATAGATCTGTCCCACCTTCACACGTGTTTGAACTTTGTGTATTCTTTATTCTTTTAGAACAATCGTGGCAGGGGCTTGGGAAGGCAAAAATTAGCAGTGGTTCCTTCAAAGTTCCATCCATATAAAATCTGGAGAATGGGGGATGTTGCCTCCCCATCAGTACTCTTGAGGGGGAGCTATCTTTATCAAAGGACAAAGTAATTAGCCAAACTCATCCAAAACCACAGCTTCATATTGGCTGTCTGGAGTGTCCCTAGAGAACCTTCCTTCTGTCTCATTCAAGGGCCTCTCGCATTGATTATTTAACAACTGACAGCTCCCTGATTCTCTCTCACGTGCTTAGGCCTGTGGAAAGGTCATTATTACCCCAGTGTTGCTTCTCTCCCTTTGCAACCCTCTTCCTGGGGATTTGGCTGAAATAAAACATAACACTGGAGGCTGAGAGGTGGAAAAGTTCTCTCTCATTCCATCCAGGGGCAATCAATGCTCACAAGATTGACCATTTTGTTTGTATAAACATTTGCTGATGGCCTACTACATGCCAGGCATAAAGTAAATGTTGGCAGTTGAAGATGAATAACTCATCCTCCCTGCCTTTCAGAGCACACAGCCTGGCAGGGGATACAATATAATTGTAAAGGCTCAGAGAAAGTATGCCTGATGTGTTCTAGGATGAACTCGCTTGTTGCTCATGGGTACCAGTTGCTTCTGGCAACTAAACCAGTTAAACAAAGCCTGGAGAGATGAGGGCTCTGGCAATCTCAGCAGTAGGACTGTGCTATCTGGCTTAGCTACAGCCAAGGGTCCAAGCTTTTGAGAGTGATTTCCTTGGTAACCATATCAATAGATCCTGAAGAACAACCTTACTACCTGTGTCCATGCCATAGGAGAACTGGCTAAAACACTAGAGGTTCTAGGAGCAAAACTGCCCACATTGAACTTTCACTGGTGTTCATATTTGTATGAAGCACCTACTCATATACCAGGAGGTCCGGTAAGTATGAGTAAATCTCCCTTAATCTTTTCAAGTGTGCTTCAGGTTGGGACTGAATACCCCATTCTATAGATGAGAAAACGTGTTTAGCAATGTAAATAATCTTGTCAAAATAATGAAGAGAGCCAGGTTTGAACCCAGGTGAATATGACTCCTAATCTCATATTCTTCCAAATCTCATATTCTTAACCACCTTTTCCCTGCAAGAGGAATTGTGAAACATGATCTTCCATTGAGGACTGTGTATGTAATTGCTTTCAATTTTATAGCACAAATCATATTTTGAAGGCCACCTAACTCTTGCTAATTAGGATCAGGTAATTTTGTCCAATTGCACTTGGAATTAATTATCCCGAGATGAAAAGAACTTCCACCTTCTACAACTGACTCGATACTATTCCAAATGGTGGACCTCAATCCTAGCTAAACTGTTTGTTCTACTGGTGCCTCTAAGAATTATTCATGCCTCAGGATAGACATTAAATGTAGACAGCTCCTTTTTCAAAAAGATCAGCACTGGCCGGGGCACGGTGGCTCAAGCCTGTAATCCCAGCACTTTGGGAGGCCGAGGTGGGTGGATCACGAGGTCAAGATATCGAGACCATCCTGGTCAACATGGTGAAACCCCGTCTCTACTAAAAATACAAAAAATTAGCTGGGCATGGTGGCGCGTGCCTGTAATCCCAGCTACTCAGGAGGCTGAGGCAGGAAAATTGCCTGAACCCAGGAGGCGGAGGTTGCGGTGAGCCAAGATCACGCCATTGCACTCCAGCCTGGGTAACAAGAGCGAAACTCCGTCTCATATATAAAAAAAAGATCTTCCCCAAATCGGGGGCCCATCAGTTCCCTGAATAATGATTCCAAACTCCACAACACTTTTTTTCTAATGACTATAGGAGCAGATTGAATATGAGAGCTAAGCAGATTTTAAATACAAGTATGTTTTTTACTAAAGGCCTTTGTATCAGTTAAGAATTGTGTTCACAAGAACAGAAAACCAAACACCGCATGTTCTCCCTCATAGGTGGGAGGTGAACAATGAGAACACATGGACACAGGGAGAGGAACATCACACACTAGGGTCTGTCTGTGGGTGGGGGCCTCGGGGAGGGATAGCATTAGGAGAAATATCTAATGTAGATGACGGGGTGATGGGTGCAGCAAATCACCATGGCACGTGTATACCTATGTAACAAACCTGCATGTTCTGTACATGTACCCAAGAACTTAAAGTATTTTTTAAAAAAAGGAATGAAGAATCTAGACATAGGAGGCCTTGGGTGGGAATGGTGACTCACAATTCATCAGGAACTTAGACTCCTCTGACATTTCTGTTCAGTCATCTTTAAAGGTCGTCTAGTGGCCTCAAGTTGGCTGACAGAGTTCTTGCCATTTTGTTCAGGTTCCGGACAAGAAGAATAAAAGCAGTGGACAAAACAGTATGCCTTGTGAATCAACCTCTTTGTAAGGAGCTTCTCTAGGAGGTTCCTCTCAACAACGTCCACTTACAATTCACCAGCCAAAACTTGGCCACGTCTATATGCAAAGGAGGTTGGGAAATTTAGAGGATTTTTCTTTGTTTCATTATTTTCATATATCAGACAGATTTATGGCTGGTCCTCCACCAGACAGGGCTCTATTAGGTAGGGAGAATGTGAGAGGATAGACTGGCCTGGCTGGTTAAAATAAGGCTGCTTTCTGAGTAAGATTCAGAGGAACTGCGCTCCCAGAGGGACAGACGCAGGCTCTGCCAGGCCTCAGGCTTCTATGTCAGGTAGGAAAATAACTTTGGTCCTGCATCACATCCTCAGGGTTGGAGAAGGAGCATCTCTCTCTAAGGAACAAGGAGATCATACTTTTTAATTTCAGGAAATGATCAGGAACTTATCCCAGGTCAGCAGTGGGTCTGAGAAGGAGACCTGGGCAGTCTTCAAAGGAGACTTTACCTTTTCCAGACTTTCCCATTTCTATTCCTCTTGTAGTCCTGTGTGCTGGTCCCTGCTGCAAATGAGCAACTGTACTTTTTTTTTTTTAACAGGTCAGAGTGTCTGGGGACGTTGGTGTACAAGAAGAAGAGTTATGTCTGCCTCAAAGTTACGAGACAGAGCAGGGAATCCCATTTTTTTAAAGGCAGATGTATCCTAACCATCATCAAAGCTTCATTCGCCTTTGAATTTAAGGTTTCGCCCTCAAACCATGATTTTTGTTATCCTGCTGAAGTCTTACATGGAGCTGTTAGTTTAATGAAATTCAGCTATTTCAAGATGAAATACTTGACCAAACATAGGAGAAAGCTGAGAGTTACAAAGCCAAAAATTAATCCTGCCCTTTCATTTTATTTAGAAAAACATTTTTCTTTTTTTATTCGTTCTTTCATTTCGTTCAACTGTATTGATCAAACAGCTCCACGTGGTAGGTTCAGGATACAGTACATGCCCAGTACATGCCCTCAAGGAATGTGTTCCCGATTGCGTGGAAACAGGATTATAGTTCAGAGCAGCAAGAGGGATGATATCTACGCATAGTCTTAAAAAATGGAAAGATTGGACCACTGCTATACAGCAGAAAATCAGTTTGAAAAAGCGTCAGGGAAGGCTTCTTGGACATCGTGAAATCAGAGACCTAACTGATCAACTTTCAGGAGCATTGAACCTGAACTTCAAAGTCAGTCCTCCCTTGAAACTAACAAAACCAAATCATGTGCTCATGCATTTATCTGGAAAATAAAAGCATATATAATACTAGTACTCAAAAGCTAAGATCCCAGGTAAATTCAGTTTCAAAGCAAAAATCAAAATGATCAACACAGTGGACCATACAACAACATCTAACCTCTTTGTTAGCAGATGAGGAAAGCTTAAAGTCAGTGGTGTCGCCTAGTACAGCAAGCAGTCACTTCAAAGTTAAACACTAGGTGGTGTTCTTAGCACAGTTTGCTATCTTCGACGTCTCAGAAACGGTGACGGTTCCCTCCTTTCCAGGGAAAACAAAGCAAAATGCTGAGTACCTCATCACAAAATTGATTTTATAAGAAGAAACAACACCTTTAATGATATTCTTTTTTTTTTTTTACCACAAGCAATATATTTATCTTTTTTTAACTGTAAATATTTTCTGATGGATATGCACATTGTTCCTTGCAAAAATGAGATGGAACCGCTAGAGGGACAAACTCTCCCAGGGCCTAGTGAGCACCGGTTCTGTAAAGGCAGCAATAGCCTCTGGATGCCGAAGCTAGGAGTGGGAAAACTGTGTTCAAGTGTCCTCCAAACAACCTTACTCAACTTCATAGTCTCCACAGAGAAGTTTGCAACTTAGAAGTTGATAGGAAATGTTTTATACCCAAATCACCAAAGCTGGGTCTTATTACAAATGTCTGCCTCCCCTTCCACCAAGTAGAAAATGTTAGATTCGAAGATTAAGAGATACTATGCAAAGCAATTCAGCTCCTTAAACAAAAGGAATTAGGAGGACACCAGGTGGTAGCAATAAGTTTCAAAGACGACAAGGGGAAGATAGAGACTTTACCTTGTAAAGCCATTCTCGATAAAGAATAATCAGATAGGAATAGGAATAGGAAAAATCAAATAGCACAAGGCAGAGAAGAAAAAACAGAAGGAAATTATTACAACGGAAAGTGTCTTGGGCCAATAGTCAACCTACAGAGGGGCAGACTATAGATCTCTTTTTCCTAAAAGGAATGAAAGTTTTTTTTTTTTTTAATGTTGCAAACTAGAAACCAACTAATATAACAGTAGGCAGGAAATACAAAAATACAAAATAATTTAGTCCTGAAAATATTTTATGCAAATAGTTCAATGATATTTGGTTTCCAAACACTGGTCAAAGAACCAGTCCTGACCTGTGACAAAGTGTTCACCGATCTGTGATGAAAAGCAGGAAATAAGGGCATTAGAAAAAGTCTTTCAGAAAACTAATTGAACAAACATTTTTTATTCTCAGATTAGATCTTTTCTGCCTTTTTATGGCACAAAGTTCTTTCTAAAGTTAAAAAAAAAGAAAGAAAGAAAGAAAGTTTCTCCTGGGGGTGTTTATGTCTCATTTCATTCTGTTTTGTTATTAGTCCTTTGTCCACAAACTCTAATTTAGCATCATTATGTGTATTTTTGAAATGTTGCTGGTCTGAGAAATCCAACAGTCTGAGAACTACTGCCATCAACAACTAATTTAAGAGAGAACTAGTCAGCAAGGTGTTATTCACTCATTTATTCAAGAGCCAATTACAGTCCAGAGTAGCAAGAGGGATGATGTCTAAATATTTGTTGAGTCCTTCAGAGGTCCTGGGCTGCATTGGACCAGGGGTGGTGAGCATGAGCAAGGCTGGCATTGCTCCTCCTCACAGAACATGCCATCTGGCAGGAATGTCTGGGGTGGTAAGAAAGTTGAGGTCCATTGCGATGTTAAGGATGATGGTGTATTAAACCTGCGATGGCACATGAGATCATTTTTAACAACTTACCTATAATTTTGCACTATATCTTTTCAAATCCACCTTGGATGAAGAGTGTGTTTTTTTTCCTATAAAAATTGAATAAGTAGGCTGGGCGCAGTGGCCCATGTCTGTAATTCCAGCACTTTGGGAGGCTGAAACAGGTGGATCACAAAGTCAGGAGTTCAAGACCAGCCCGGTCAACATGGCAAAACCCCATCTTTACTAAAAATACAAAAAATTAGCCAGGCATGGTGATGCATGCCTGTAATCCCAGCTACTTGGAAGGCTGAAGCAGGAGAATTGCTTGAACCTGGGAAGCAGAGGCTGCAGTGAACCAAGATCACGCCACCGCACTCTAGCTTGGGCGTCAGAGGGAGACTCCATCTAAAAAAAATTGAGTAAGTGAATGTCTGCTTCTATCAAGTTACTTTAAAAATATATATCCACATCTCACTTTGATAGTTGCTGGGCATCTTGGCTCAAGGCCCTGGGCTGGCTCTCTACGTACAGTGTGCCAAAACATAAAACGGCATCTCTTTAAAGATGGAGTCCCAGAGGTTGCAGAATTAATATCCCTTACCTATTCTGGAAAGGTACAGCAGGAAGGTCTAGGTGTGGACAAGGGAAGTTATTTCTTACCCTGCCAAGGAAGGAGGAAGAGTCGGTTTAAGGATCTATGGTGGCTCCCTTTTATAAAGCATCCCTGAGGGACAGCCAGCCAGCTGGTTACATTGCTTTCCAATGTGACATTTCTGGGCTTTTGGGATCACTGGGTTATATTTGGAATTCATCTTGGCCACTGTCTGGGTCTCCCAACTTTTAACAGTCAAATCAGCAGGGCAGTTTTAGATAGAGAAGATTGATAACACCTGGCAGACTTGCACCGGTTTCCATGGTGACATGCTGAGCACCTACGGGTCCTTAAAGAGCAGCAACAGGAATAGTTAAATTATCTCAGGGCCCCCTAGCCTAGAATATAGGGATCCAAGATAAGAACATCGTTAAACACCTGTGCTTCTGGAACATCATAGATACGTAGGAAAGGACGTTAGAAAGTAATATCCAAGCATGGTTTTGTTTATAGAAAAAATAAAAACAAACAAAGATTGGTTGCAAGTATTTTTATGTCAGAGAATTGTTTCAGTGCATTACCTGGAGCCTCACTTACTGAGCTCTCCAGGTCCTTTAGGGAAGTGTTTCAGAACTTGTACAACCTTATCAATTCTTTTATCAGGGCTTGGGTTCTCATAACTATGTACCTCTGTGCCTTACTTTACATTTTAATTTCACTTTAAGTTACTGTTTTGCAATAAATGCTTCATCCCCAATACACTGGGGCACATTTGGCCCCTTTGAGCCAGTGAAGGCTGCCAGCTCTGTGAACTGGGAGCATCCTACCTGCCTCACAGCATCTGTACACTTGGTTCAGAGATGTCTTTCCTGTATGCCTCACCACCCTCTGACAGAATCCCGTGGATCAGCTTTACAGGTCTCTATTCTCAAATGTGCAGGGGTCTCTCTCCAACGCCTGACTAGTTAAATAGAATTCCCAGACTTAGCCTGTCTGTCGCCGGCCACCTGATCTTCACACCCGCCTTCTGGTTGGAATTTTCCATGGATGGAGTCACCTTGAATTCCCCTCTTTCAATTACTCCTTCAATAAGCAATTCCTAGAGGCCAGCTTTGTAGAGCAAGAAGATGGGCTACTCTCTTTGGAGACCACCCTTAAGCTAGCCTCACCAGATACCAACTGGCCCCACAGGATTTCTTTCTGCCTTTTTTCCTCCTTCCCTTTCTTTGTATATTCAGTGTTAGATTTCAAATCAAAATCCCAAGTTCATGATTCACTATCCTCATTGATCATGCAAGGCTCAGTATGCACGTATGTATAGATTTCTTGTATAACAAATATTGAATGTCTTCTGTGAAAGTACTTTCAATTTGCACATATGTTAGGGCACCCTACACTTCATTCTGTTCCTCACTTCTTCACTCCGTATTCTGGTTTCCAAGTATCTTCATGTTGCAGCATATACATCAAGACTGTTGCTTAACCACTCTGTAATACTCCCTTGTGTACATCCAGTACTCCCAGTAAGAAACCACAGATTTCTCCAGTGACCCAGGAAGAAACCACAGATTGCTGACACCTCCCTGAAAAACAATGAACATCTTCATACATGCCCCATTATAGACCTGCGTGAGACTTTCTCTGGGACGAGGACCCAGACATCCCACCCACAACGATCTTCTGGATTCTGCATCAGGATTCCTGGGTCAGAAAATAGGCTTATTCTTAATTTGACCAAATAGGACCAGAGGCTCTCCAGTGAGGCTGCAACAGTCCACAACCCCAGCAGCACCGCGTGAGGATCTTCACATCCCCCAGCCCCGTCTCCCCGCAACACGTGGCATGAGTTCCAGCTTTATAAGTTGTGCTAATCTGACAGAGTCGAAGCTACTATTGTTTACATTTGCATCTCTTACAAACCCCAACTGAGTTTGAGCATGTTGTCATAAGTTTGATATCATTTAAAAGTTAGCATTTTAGGGTTTTTTTTTCTCATGGTTCACATGTTCTTTTCCTTTTACTAGATTTCTACAGGAATTCCCAAACTCCTCATTGGTTCTCTGTTACTTTTTTCCATGGCTATTTTCATGGAACAGAAAAGCTTATTTTGATGTGATGAAATCTGTCAATTTTAGCCTCAGGTTAGTATTTTGGGGGTTTCCTATCTTAGATGGAATTCTACAACCTTTCCAACAAATATAATACCTATTGTAGGTATTTGTCACATGACCTTTATAAATTAGAACATTCTCTTTTAGACCTGATTTTCTAAGAGTTTTGATTTTTAATCACGAAGTTACTGAATTGTATCCAATGCTTTTTCTGGTTCTATTACTATCATCTTATAGTTTTTCTTTTTTAGTGTATTCATGTGGTGACTTACATTGGCTCATAGTCTGATGTTGAATCATCCTTGCTTTTTTTAAAGGATTTCTAATATTTTGATACAGTTCAGATCATACTGATATGGTTCATTTTAGCTCCTTCACTGCCAAACCAGGGGGCAGGGACTAGTTCAGTTTCTCTGCCTTCTCTTTGTCAGTGATAATCAGGGTATAAATGAGTCCGCTGCACAGAACTTTTAACTTCGTGTTTTCCTTATTTTTCTTGATCCTGACAGATTTGGCATCCTATCACCAGGCTATGAGCAGAAAATCCTTGATTTCCTCAATTTTCTGAGGCATGGCGATGAGGTGCACAGGGAGAGGGCGCGGACTCTTCCTTGCTTTTATGGGGGTAAAACTTTCCTAATTTTGTATTATATCTAAATAGTAATATCTTACTTTATAATAAAAATCATTGTTTGGAGCAGAGCAAGATGGCAGAATAGAAACCTACACCTGTCATCCCTTTCACTGGAACACCAAATTTTAACAACTGTCTGCCTGCGGAAAGGCACCATCACAAGAACCAAAAATCAGGTGAGAAATCACAGTACCTGCTTTTCACTTCATATCACTGAAAGAGGCATTGAGTGCAAGAGAGACAGTCTTGAATCATGAACACCACACCCCCCTCCACCTGCTGGCAGCAGAGAGAGGTGCAGAGAGAGAGAGAGAGAATCTGTGCACTTTGGGGAAGGAAGAGGCAGCAACTTGGGGATTTTACGTTGAACAGGGTGCTGCCCTGTCACAGTGGAGAATAAAGCCTTGCTGGTCTCAACCAGCACCTGCACACAGAGGGAGCATTTGGAATAGCCCTAGCCAGAGGGAATCGCCCATCCCAGCGGTAAGAACTTGAGTTTTTCAGCAAGCCTCACTACTGCCGGCTGAAGTGCTCGGAGGGCCTAGGTAAGCTTGAAAGGCAGTCTAGGACACCAGGACTGTGATTCCTAGGCAACTCCTAGAGCGAGGTTGGGCTGAAAGCCAGTGAACTAGGGTGGTGCCTAGCGAGAACTAGTGACCTAGGGAGACACCAGTGGGGGCAGCTAAGGAAGTGCTTGTGCTACTCCTCCCACAACTGCGGGCAGTGCAGCTGGTAGCAACGAAAGTGACTCCCTTCTGCTGGAGTGGGGCAGAGTGAAGAATAAAGAGGACTTTGTCTTGCATTTTGGATACCAGCGAAGTCACAGTAGGATAGTGTACCAGGCAGAGTCCTGAGGCCCCTATTCCAGGCCCCAACTCCCAAACAACATTTCAAGACACATCCTGGGCCAAAAGGGAACTCTCTTTCTTTCTTTTTTTTTTTTTTTTGAGACGGAGTTTCGCTCTTGTTACCCAGGCTGGAGTGCAATGGCACGATCTCGGCTCACCGCAACCTCCGCCTCCTGGGTTCAGGCAATTCTCCTGCCTCAGCCTCCTGAGTAGCTGGGATTACAGGCACGCGCCACCATGCCCAGCTAATTTTTTGTATTTTTAGTAGAGACGGGGTTTCACCATGTTGACCAGGTTGGTCTCGATCTCTCGACCTTGTGATCCACCCGCCTCGGCCTCCCAAAGTGCTGGGATTACACGCTTGAGCCACCGCGCCCGGCCGGGAACTCTCTTTCTTAAAGGGAAGGGCCAGTCCGAGCAGGACTTACCGTCTGCTAACTAAAGAGCCATTGGGCCCTGAGTAACCAGCAGTGACAGCCAGGGAGTACACATTAGGCCTTGGGCTCTGAGATACGCTGGCTTCAGGGGAAACCCCACAAACTTCCAGCTGTGGCGACTATGGTGAGAGACTCCTTCTGTTTGGGAAAATTAGAGGGAAAATTAAAGGGGACTTTGTCTTGTACCCTAGGTATCAGCTCTGCCGCGGTGGGGTAGAACAGGCTCTTAGAGTCCCTGAGTCCAGGCCTAGGCTCTTGGATGACATTTGTGGACTTGATCTGGACAAGAGGGGAGCCCACTGCCCTGCAGGGTGGGTCCCAGGCCAGGCAGCATTCGTCACAAGCTGACTGAAGAGCACTTGGGCTCTAAGCGAACATCAGCAGAGGCCTGGCAGAATCCCCCATGGTTTGGTGCAGGTGGTGGCGGTGACCACCCGTGGAAACGGCAGGGAAGAGCGGGAAGGTCTTTGTATTGTGATTCGAGTGCCAGCTTAGCTACCATAAAGTAGAGCATCTGGTAATTTTCCAAAGTTTTTTACTTCAATCCCTGACTCCCAGACAGCACCTCTAGATACGCTTAGGGCCTTGGGGAACTCACTACCCTGAAGGGAAGGGCTTTGAACAAGACCCAGTGCTGTGCTGACTTCAAGTCTGATCCAGTGCAGTCCCAGTAGTAGTGGCCACAGGAGTGCTTGTGTCACCACACTCCCAATTCGAGGTGGCTCAGAACAGAAAGAAAGACTGTCTGTTTGGGAAAAAGTAAGGGAAATGCACAAGAGTCTGTATATGATAATCCAGAGAATTTTTCAAGATTATATTCAAGATGACCAAGGTGGTACCTCTGTGAGTCTACAAAAACTACAGCATTATTAGAATTGGGGCACGAGTCCCTTTGAATATCTGGAAAGCCTTTCCAAGAAGGAGAGACACAAACCTAGACTGTGAAGACTACAATAAAGACCTAACTCTTCAATGCCCAGACATCAACAAATATCTACAAACATCAGTAACACCCAGGAAAACATGACACCACCAAATGAACTAGATAAGTCACCAGAGACCAAGGCTGGAGAAACGCATATATGATCTTTCAGATAGAGAATTCAAAAGAGCTCTTTTGAAGGAATGAATATTCAAGATAACACAGAGAAGGAATTCAGAATTTTATTAGATAAATTTAACAAACAGATTGAAATAATTAAAAAGTATCAGGAAGAAATTCTAGAGTTGAAAAATGCAATTGGCATATTGAAGAATGCATCAGAATCTCTTAACAGCAGAATTGATCAAGCAGAAAAAAGAAGTAGTGAGCTTGAAAATAGGCTATTTGAAAATATGCAGAAAGAAAAAAATAAATAAAAAGAATAAAAAGCAATGAGCAGACCTGTAAGATCCAGAAAATAGTCTCAAAAAAGCAAATCTAAGAGTTATTGTCCTTAAAGAGGAGGTAGAGAAAGAAATAGGAGTAGAAAGTTTATTCAAAGGGATATTATCAAAGAACCTCCGAAGCCTAGAGAAACATATCAACATTCAAGTACAAGAAGGTCATAGAACAGCAAGCAGATTTCACCCAAAGAAGACTACCTCGAGGCATTGAATAATTAAATTCTCAAAGAATAAAGAAAGGATTCTAAAAACAGTAAGAGAAAAAGCAACAAATAACATACAATAGAACTTTAATACATCTGACAGCAGACTGCAGTGGAAACCTTACAGGCCAAGAGAGACAAATATGACATATTTAAAGTGCTGAAAGAAAAAAACTTGTATCCTAGAATAGTATATCTGGCAAAAATATCCATTAAGCATGAAGAGAAATAAAGAACTTCCCTGACAAACAAAACCTGAGGGTTTTCATCAACATCAGACCTGTCCTACAAGAAATGCTAAAGTGAGTTCTTCAATTTGAAAGAAATCATCTGAAGGTACAAAACTCACTGGTAATAGTAAAGACAAAGGAAAACACAGAATAGTATAACACTGTAATTATGGTATATACACTTCTGTCAACTTAAGTAGAAAGACTAAACGATGAACCAATAAAAAATAATAACTACAACAGTTTTTCAATACATGGATGGAACAGTAACATATGAAGATAAATAACAAAAAGTTAAAAAGTCGGGGGACAAAATTAAAATGTAGCCCTTCTTTAGTTTTCTTTTTGTTTGTTTGTTTGCTTGTTTATGCAATCAGTATTAAGTTATCATCAGCTTAAAATAATGTGCTATAAGATAGTATTTGCAAGCCTCATGGTAACTTCAAATTGCAAAACATACAATGATAAACAAAAAACTTAAAAATCAAGAAATTAAATCATACCACCAGAGAAAAATAACCTTCACTTTAGAAAGACAGGAAGGAAGGAGAAAAGGAAGAGAAGACTGCAAAACAATCAGAAAATAAATAACAAACTGGCAGGAATAAGTCCAATGTTATCAACACTAATATTGAATGTAAATGGACTAAACTCTTCAATCAAAAGAAACAGAGTGGCTAAATGGATAAAAGAACAGAGCCCAGTGATCTGTTGCCTACAAAAATCATGGTCCACCTACAGAGATATACATAGACTGAAAAATAAAGGGAAGGAAAAAGATATTTTTCTTTTTCCATTTTCTTTTTTGGCAAATGGAGCCCGAAAAAGAGCAGGAGTAGCTATACTTATATTAGACAGAACAGATTTCAAGACAAAAGCTGCAAGAAGAGACAAGAAAGTATTTATATAATGATAAAAGGGTCCATTCAGCAAGAGGATATAATAATTGTTTATACATATGTATCCAGCATTGGAACAGCCAGATGTATAAAGCAAATATTATTAGAGATTAAAAAAAAGAGATACACCTCAACACAATAATAGCTGGAGACTTCAACACCTCACTTTCAGCAGTGGACAGATCTCCTAGAGAGAAAATCAATAACAACAAAAAAATTAGACTAAATGTGCACTATAGAGCAAATTGACCTAATACATATTTACAGAGTGTTTCATCCAATGGCAGCAGAATATACATGTTTCTCCTCAGCATGAGGATCATTCTTAAGGATAGACCATATGCTAGGTCACAAAATAAGTCTTAAAATATTCAAAAAATTGCAATAATATCAAACATTTTCTCTGACCACAATGGAATAAAACTACAAATTAACAAGAGGAATTTTGGAAAATGTGCAACACATAGAAATTAAACAACATGTCCCTGAGTGACCAGTGGGTCAATGAAGAAATTAAGAAGGAAATTGAAATGTTTTTTGAAACAGATGATAATAGAAACAGAACCTATAGGATACATCAAAAGCAGTACTAACAGGGAAATATGTAACTTTAAGTCCCTGTATCAATAAAGAAGAAAAAACTTCTAATAAATAACCTAATGACACATCTTAAAAAACTAGAAAAGTGAGAACAAACCAAACCTAAAAGTAGTAGAAGAAAAGGGATAATAAAGGTCAGAAAAATAAATGAAATTGAAATGAAGAAATTAATACAAAATATCAGCCAGGCACAGTGGTTCATGCCTGTAATTTTATTATATAGCACTTCAGGAGGCCAAGGCAGGGGAATGACTTGAGCCCAGGAGTTCAAGACCTGCCTAGGAAACATGGCAAAAACCCATCGCTACAAAAAATGCAAAAAATTAGTCAGGTATGGTGGCACATGCCTGTGGTCTCAGCTACTCAGGAGGTTGAGGTGAGAGGATCACCTGAGCCCAGGAGGTCAAGGCTGCAGTGAGCTGTGATCATGCCACTGTACTCCAGTCTGGACAACATAGTGAGACCGTATCTCAAAAATAAAGGGATCAATGAAACAAAAAGTTTATCTTTTTTTCAAAAGATAAACAAAATCAACAAGTCTTTAGCTTAGACTAAGAAAAAAGAGAGATGACTCAAATAAATAAAATCGGAGATGAAAAAAGGAGACATTGCAACTGATACTGCAGAAAGTCAAAGGATCATTAGTGGCTGCTATGAGCAACTATATACCAATAAATTGGAAAATCTAGAAGAAATGTACTAATTCCTAGACACAACAACCTACCAAGATTGAACTCTGAAGAAATTCAAAAATTACACACCAAAAAAAGTAATGAGATCAAAGTCACAATAAAAAATTTCCCAGTAAAGAAAACCCCAGGACCCAATGGTTATTAAACATTTAAAAAACTAATACCAATCCTACTCAAGCTGCTCCAAAATTAGAGTAAGAGGGGATATTTCCAAACTCGTTCTACAAAGCTAGTATTACCCTGATACCAAAACCAGACAAGGACACATCAAAGAAAGAAAACTATAGGCCAATATCTCTGATGAACATTGATGCAAAAATCCTCAAAAAAAAAAAAAAAAACCAGCAAATGAAATTCAACAATACATGGAAAAAAGATCATTCATCATGACCAAGTGGAATTTATCCCAGGGATAAAATCATGGTTTGAAGTATGCAAATTAATCAATGTGATACATTCTATTACATTGAAGGACAAAAATCATAATCATTTTACTTGATACTACAAAAGCATTTGATAAAGTTCCACACCCTTCCATGATAAAAAATAAAATAAAAAATTCAAAGACTGGGTACAGAAGGAACATATCTTAACATAATAAAAGCCATGTATGTTGACCAACAGTTAGTATCATACTAAATAAGGAATACCTGAAAGCTTTTCCTCTTAGATCTGGAACTTGACAAGGGTGTCCAGTTTTACCACTATTGTTCAACATGATACTGGAAGTCTTAGTTAGAGCAATCAGAAAAGAGAAAGAAATAGAGCTTCTAAGCTAAAAGAAATAAGTCAAATTATCCTTCTTTCCAGATGATACTCTTTTATATTTAAAAAAAACTAAAGACTCCACAAAGAAACTATTAGAAAAGTTGCAGAATACAGAATAAACATACAAAAACCAGTAGCATTTATATATGCCAATAGTGAACAATCTAAAAAAGAGACATCAAAAAAGTAACCCCACTTATAATAACTACAAACAAAATTAAATACCTAGGAATTAACAAAAAAAAAAAAAAGGAAAAGATCTCTACAATCGAATCTCTAGGCCAGGTATGGTTGCTCACACCTGTAATCCCAGCTCTTTGGGAGGCCAAGGCAGGTGGATCACTTGAGGTTAGGAATTCAAGACCAGCCTGGCCAGCATGGCAAAATGCTGTCTCTACTAAAAATACAAGAAAAAAAAATTAGCTAGGCATGGTGGTGCATGCCTGTAATCTCAGCTACTCGGGAGGCTGAGGTGAAAGGATTGCTTGAGTCTAGGAGGTGGAGGTTGCAGTGAGCCAAGATTGCACCACTTCACTCCAGCCTAGGTGACAGAGTGAGACCCTATCTCAGGAAAAGAAAAAAGAAAAGAAAGAAAAATTGAAAACGTTAATGAAAGAAATTGAAGAAGACACACCAAAAATGGAAAGATATTCCGCGTTTATGGATTGGAAGAATCAATAATGTTAAAATGTCCATACTACTGAAAGCAATCTACAGATTTAATGCAATCCCTATCAACATACCAAAGACATATTCTTCACAGAAATAGAAAAAACATTCTAAAATTTATGTGAAATCATCAAATACTCAGAATAGCCAAAGTTATCCTGTGCAAAAAGAACAAAACTGGAAGAATCACACTACCTGACTTCAAATTATACCACAGAGCTATAGTAACCAAAAGAGTATGGTACCGGCATAAAAACAGACACATAGACCAATGGAACAGAAGAAAGAACCCAGAAACAAATTTATACGCCTATAGTATACTCATTTTCAACAAATTTTCCAAGAACATACACTAGGGAAAAGACAATCTCTTCAATAAATGGTACTGCAAAAACTGTATATCCACATGCAGATGAATGAAACCTGGTTGCTATCTTTCTCCTTTTACAAAAAATCAAATCAAAATGGATTAAAGACTTACATATAAGACCTCAAACTATGAAATGACTCCAAGAAAACATTGAAGAAACTAAACTCTCCAGGTCACTGATCTAGGCAAACATTTCTTAAGCAATATCCCACAAGCACAGGCAACCAAAGCCAAAATGGACAAACAGTATCACATCAAGGTAAAAGCTTCTACACAAAGGAAACAATCAGCAAAGTGAAGAGACAACCCACAGAATGGGAGAAAATATTTGCAAACTACTTGTCTGACAAGGGGTTAATAACCAGAATATATAAGGAGCTCAAATTATCCCATTAAAAATGGGACAAAGGTCTGAATAGACATTTCCTAAAAGAAATGGCATTCATACACTTGTTTACAAATGGCAAACAAGTATATGAAAACTATCCAAAGAGATGAAAGATCTCTACAATGAAAACTGTAAAATAGTAAGAAGAAAATTGAGGAAGACACACAAAATTTGTATTTCTCTGATAATCATTGATTGTCAGAGAAATGCAAGTTAAAAGTACCTATTCAGTTAGTAACAAATGCTGGTGAGGATGTGGAGAAAAGAGAATATTCATACAGTGTTGGTGGGAATGTAAATTAGTACAACCACTATGATAAACAGTTTGAAGATTCCTCAAAAATTTAAATATAGAGTTAACATGTGATTCAGCAATCCTACTGTAGGTGTATATTCAAAAGAAATAAAATCAGCATATTGAAGAGATATCTGCACTCCCATGTTTATTGAAGCACTTCACAATAGCCAAGATTTGGAATCAACCTAAGTGCCCATCAATAGATTAATGGATTAAAAAAATGTATAACTTATACATAAAGGAGTACTATTCAGCCATAAAAAAAGAATGAGATTCTGTCATTTGCAACAACATGGATGAAACTGGAGGTCGTTAGGTTAAATGAAATAAGCCAGGCACAAAAAGACAAACATCACATGTTCTCACTTATTTTGCAGGATCTAAAAATCAAAACAATTAAATTCATGGAGACATAGAAGGACAGTTACCAGAGGCTGGGAAGGGCAGTGGGGGTGTGGGGAGAAGTTAGGAAAGGTTAATGGGTACAACGAACATATAATCAATGAATAAAACCTAGTATTTGATAGCACAACAGGATGAATATATTCAATAGTAATGTAATTATATATTTTTAATAACTAAAAGAATATAATTGGGTTGTTTGTAACACAAAGGATAAATGCTTGAGGGGAAGGATATCTAATTTTACGTGATGTGATTATTACACATTACATGCATGTATCAAAGTATGTCATGTACTCTATAAATATATACACCAACTATATATTCATGAAAACTAAAAATGAAGAAAATTTATTATTATTATGACATACTGTTAATTTGGCCTTCCTAATATTTTATTTTCATTTTTGTGTTTAAAAGTAAACTGTGCCTATAATTTTCTTTTCTTTTACTCTTTCTATTTGTTCTGGAGCCAAGATTATTGCATTTGAAATTTTATTATTAATTTAAAATTAATTCATAACACCATCTTGGCCTGAGGCTTTAGAAAAAGGAGAACTTTGATTTTTCATTACAATTTCTTTTTGTTGTTTTGAGACAAAGTCTCTTTCTGCCACCCAGGCTGGAGTGCAGTGGCATGCTCTTGGCTTACTGCAACCTCTGCCTCCCAAACGGCACATGCCACCCTACCCAGCTAATTTTTTTTGTTTGTGTTTTAGTAGAGATGGGGTTTCACTGTGTTGCCCAGGCTGGTCTTGAACTCCTGAGCTCAAGCAATTCCATCCACATTGGTCTCCCAAAGTGCTAGGATTACAGGTGCCAGCCACTGCACACGGCCTACAATTTCTTTAGTTCTTATCAGTTAATTCAAGTTTACATTTCCTCTGGTGTTAATATTAACATTTTATATTTTTCTAAAAATTGTGTTTTTATCTATGTTTTCAAATAAAGATATTTATTTTTAAAATTTCAAATTAGTACGTAGGTTTTCAAAATATTAATTCTGTAAATACTTCTTGTGTTAAAAGTGATTTCCCTTTTTCTTTTCTGTAATTGGTTATTTGTATTTTTTCTCTTCTTTGTGATTAATCTTTTCACAGATCTATCATTATTTTCAAAGAACTGACATTGCTTGATCCATTTCAATGTTTTATTGTTCTTTATTATATTGATTTCTGCCTTGAGCCTAATGATATGTATCCTTTGTTCTTTACCTTTTCAAACTTCTTAAGTTTAATAATTTATGTGCTTTCAACCTGTTAACTTTCTAATTTCTTAAGTTTATGCTTAATTTATTTGCTTTTAATTTATCTTTCTTCCTGTTAAATGTATTTAAAGCTATAACACTTTTTCTAAGTATTACTATAGTTGTTTTCAGAAATTTTGGCATGTACTATTTTCATGGCTCATGCATTTCTAAGTATTTTGTGTTTATCTTACGATTTTTGAAAGTTGTGCTAATTTTAGCCCAAATGTCTAGGCATATGGAATTTTTAAAATATGAGATTATTAGTTTATAGACATGTGAGATTTTTGTAGTGTTTCTTTAGTTACTGGTTTCTAATTTGATTAAACCGAGTCAGATAATAATGTGTATGATATTGATTATTTGGAATTTGTTAAGGTTTTCTTTGCATGATTAATGTTTTTAAAGTGTGGAGGGGCTTTAAGATGGCTGACTAGAAGCATTTCATGTACTCCTCCCCCACTTAGAAAAACCAGTATAGTGCATAGACAATCACACTTCAAATACATTATCCAAGAAAGAACACCAGAATTCAACAGAAAGTGACAGGAAAACTGAAAACAAAGATGGAGAAGGAAGAGAGGCAGTCTGCTTGACTGGGATCAACTGGGAGCCACGAGTGACTTCACAACTTGGGGAAAGGGTTAAGTAAGAGACTTTCTGCAGCTCACACCCCTACCATGGGCTTATGGAAATCTGGCCACCCTGGATCCTCCCAATCCCTGAGAATAACAAAGGGAGTTGCTGGGAGACTGTGACACAGAACTGCTCCAGGGAGGGAGCTCATTCTGTGTCCCATACACTTTCTGAGACCTACACAGGTACTGCAAGGTGTCATTTTTATAATTGTAGCCTTTAATAAATTGCCTGCTTTCCTGGGGCCCACCAGCACTGGAACTGAGGTGTTAGGGAAACTTGGGCTGTTGCTGTTGGGACTACAACACAAGCTGGGAATGGGCTTCCACACCTGGGGCTGACAAGTAAGCAACACATGGGCTGTAGCTACCAGTGCTGGGAAGTGAATGCCATCAGGACTGAGACTGGAATGAGAGCTGGGCCCAGGTTGCTTTTGGGATTCATTGCAAACTGGATGGGAGTTCTTGCAGCCAGGCTGAGGTGCGAGCTAGGTGCAGGCTACCACCATGACTGGGGGCCAAGCCTCATCAGAATTGGGCATGAGAGGGATGCATATTCCCACTGGTTTAGGATGTGGCCACTGGGGCTGGATTCACAACAACAGGGACTCAATACAGCTGCTACTATCCCTCACCCAAGGAGTCCACCTGGGATCTGAGGATGCCTCTGCTCACCATGGCTACCACCTGCTCTCTCCATTTGGAGGCCTGAGCATAAGCCTGCCCAACCTAGCTTTACTATCAACTCTGAGAGAAAGTACATAGCTTGGGGTCCTGGGGATTTCTCAACCCAATCCACCACATTGGGTGCCTGACCACTCCTCCCAAGGGCCTGAGGTTTGGCCTAAATACATAATCACTACAAACTCAGCTGACACCTACCTGCCAGCACCACATGCCGATCTAGAGACTGGCCATTCCACCACATTGCAGCCACCACCAAAACCAACACACACTGCTTGTGACCCAGAGAATCATCCTACCACAGCTTTTGCTATTGCCTATGCCACACTGGCTACCTATAGGCCTAAGAACCAACTCATCCACCCACTACACTGCTGCTACTACTGGCATTCCAGAAAGCCACCTTTAGCACCAAGAATTGGCCTGTAGATAATGAACAAACTAATACAGATGCCAGCATGAGCCACCCTAGGATACAAGGATATACAGGCTCACCCCACCATTGCTATCACTAGGGCCTGAAGACTGGCCCACCTGACATTCCAGTCCCAAACACAACTTTGCTACAGCCTCCGCTAGTAACTGCACCCTAACGCAACAAGAAAATCACAGATACCGCAAATGTTTACAACCAAAGAAATCTTATGGAGACTACACTACCACACACCACAGAATCAAAGCCAAGGTGCCAATCAACAAACAACATAGATACATTTTCTGGAAAAAACTTTTCCCTATAAAGGTAAATTTAAAGATAGAAGTAACTGTTAACACTCACCAGTTGCACAGATAACAAGGTAAGGACACAGGAAACATTGAAAACCAAGGAAATATTATACCTCTAAAAGAACATAATAATTTTCCAGCAGTAGATATTTATTAAAAAAAAAAAAACATTATTAGCCGGGTGTCATGGCTTATGCATGTAATCCTAGCACTTTCAAAGGCTGAGGTAGGTGGATAACTTCAGGTAAGGAGTTTGAGATCAGCCTGGCCAACATGGTAAAACATCATCTCTACTAAAAATACAAAAAATAGCCAGGCATGGTAGTGTGCACCTGTAATCCGAACTACTTGGGAGGCTGATGCATGAGAGCTGCTTGAACCTGGGAGGTGGAGTTTGCAGTGAGCTGAGATCATGCACTGTACTCCAGCTTGGGTGATGGAGTGAGACTGTGAAAAAAAAGAAAGAAGAAAGAAGGGGAAAAAAAAGAAGGAAAGAAAGAAAGAAGAAAGGGAGAAAGGGAGAAAGGGAGGAAGGGAGGAAAGAAATTTGATGAGATAGGTACAAAAGATTTCTGAAAAATAATGCAGGAAAATTAGAAAAATAATTCAGGATATGGATGAGAAATTCTGAAACTGAAGAATTCATTGAAGAAAATAATATATTTTAAAGCTGTAATAACAAAATAGGTGGGAAGGAAGAATTTCAGAACTTGAAGACAGGTCTTTGAAAATAATCCAGACAAAAGAAAGAAGCAATTTTTAAAACATGAACAAAGCTTTCACAACTCTTGAGACATATAAAGCAATAAAATTTAAGAATTATTGGATTCCTCAACGGGGAAGAGAGAACAAAAGGATTAGCAAAGTAGTTTCATGAAATAATAGATGAAAACCTCTCAGGTCAAGCAAGGTTTTTAGACATCCAGATACAGAAGCTTGGCAATTCCCAAGCAGATAGGATGCAATAAGATCTTCTCCACAGCATATTATAGTCAGACTGTCTAAAGTCATAAATAAAGACTGAATCCACAAAACAGCAAGAGAAACGTATCTAGTCACCTATTTAAAAAAAAAAAAAACTCATTGGAGTAACAGTAGATTTGTCAGCAGAAACCTCAAAAGTCAGAAGAGAATGAGAAAATATATTCAGTGTTTAAAGACAAATACTGTCAGCCAAGAATAGTATAGTCAGCAAAATTATTCATCATAAATGAAGGAGAAAGAACATCCTTCCCAAACATGCAAATGCTGAGAAAATTTATAACCACTAAGCCAGCCCTACAAGAAATGTTTATGGGAGTCTTAAACATAGAAGTGAAAAGATGACTTCTACCATTATAAAAATACTTGAAACTGTAATACTTAGTGGTAAAGCAATCACAATAAGGAAGAAGACTCAAATGATACCACCACTACAAAAATCTACCAAACCATAACAGCAAACAATAAGGGAAAATGAAGAAGCAAAAAATATGTAAAACAACCAGAAAATAATTATCAATATGATAGGAACAAAGTCTCATATATGAATAATAAATTTGAATATAAATTGATTAAATATTCCACTTAAAATTGTATAATGGCTACATGGATTTTGTTAAGTAATCCAACTATTTGTTGCTTACAAGAAACCCACCTTACCAGTAAAGACACATACACCAAAGTAGAGGGATGGAAAAATATATTCTATGCAAATGGAAACCAAAAGCAAGCAGGAGTAGCTTAACTTAAATCAGATAAAACAGACTTTAAGTCAAAGATAGTTTAAAAAAAAAAAAAAGACAAAACAGGTCATTATTTAACAATAAAGAGATCAATCCAGCTAGTAGATATAACAATGTTCTCAACATTGGAGCATCCAGATTCATAAAGCAGATATTACTAGATCTAAAGAGAGAGACAGACTGCAATACGATAATAGTGGGGGACTTCAACACCTCATTTTCAGAATTAGATCATCTAGACAGAAAATCAAAAAACACATATTAGATCTAAACTAGTCATTAGAACAAATGATGTAATAGATATTTACAGAACATCCTTTTCAACAACTGCAGAATATACATTTTTTTATTAGCACATAAAACACTCTTTAGGATAGGACATATGTTAGTCCACAAAACAATTGTCAACAAATTTTTTTAAAATCAAAATTGTAACAAATATCTTTGCATACCACATGGAATAAAACTAGAAAGCAATACAAAGAGAAACTTTGGGAACTATGCAAATGCATAAAAATTACACAATGTGCTCATGAACAATCATTGTGTAAACAAAGAAATTAAGGTTAGTATCAAAACACTTTTTGAAACAAATGAAAAGGGAAACATAACATACCATAACCTGTGGGATACAGCAAAAGCAGTGCTAAGAGGGAAATTTACACCAATAAATTTCTATATCAAAAATGTAGATAAATTACAAATTAACAATTTAACAATGTACTTCAAGGACCAAACAAAACCCAAAAATTAGCAGAATAAAATAAATAATAAAGACCAGAGCATTTGGAAGGCTAAGGCAGGCATATCATGAGGTCAAGAGATAAAGACCATACTGGCCAACATGGTGAAACCCTGTCTCTACTAAAAATACAAAAATTACCTGGATGTGGAGGCACGTTCCTGTAGTCCCAGCTACTCAGGAGGCTGAGGCAGGGGATAGCTTGAACCCAGAAGGCAGAGGTTGCAGTGAGCCAAAATCACGCCACTGCACTCCAGCCTGGCAACAGAGCAAGGCTCCATCTCAAACAAAACAAAACAAAACAAAAAGATCAAAGCAGAATTAAATGAAATAAAGACTAAAAAATAATACAAAGCATCAATAAAACTAAAAGTTGGTTCTTTGAAAAGGTAAACAAAATAAACTGGTAGCTAGACTAACCAAGAAGAGAGAAGATCCAGCTAAACAAAATCAGAAATGAAGAGAAGACATTACAGTTGATACCACAGAGATATAAAAGATTATCAGGGACTATGGTGAACTACTATACACCATATATATTTCCTAGGGGAAATAGATAAATTCCTGGAAACATACAGTCTATCAAGACTTTATTAGGAAGAAACCTTTCTTTCCATTTCCCCTTTCTTTAAAAAGTACACATTCTTTTTTTAAATTATAAATTTATTAGGCTTATGATGTTTGAGTTTAACCTAAGACCCATTTTGTGTTTATTTATTCCAATTAATTTCCTAATTACTTGTATATCTTTATGTCCTGTGAGACATCACTCGTTTCTTCTATTCCTTATCTTTTTTTTTTTTTTTTTTTTTTTTTGAGACAGAGTTTCGCTCTTGTCACCCAGGCTGGAGTGCAATGGCGCGATCTCGGCTCACCGCAACCTCCGCCTCCTGGGTTCAAGCAATTCTCCTGCCTCAGCCTTCCGAGTAGCTGGGATTACAGGCACGCGCCACCATGCCCAGCTAATTTTTGTATTTTTAGTAGAGACGGGGATTCACCATGTTGACCAGGATGGTCTCGATCTCTTGACCTCGTGATCCACCCGCCTCGGCCACCCAAAGTGCTGGGATTACAGGCGTGAGCCACCGCGCCCGGCCCTATTCCTTATCTTTAAATGCTGCAGTCCTCATCCTTATTCATTCTTATTCAGTTCCTAGGAAATCCTATTCAGTCCAATGGCTTTAAATATTCATTACAAACTGATGAATTCCAATCTTTACCAGGCTTCCAAACCTCTATATGCAACTTCTTTCTCAGTATCTCTGCCTTAATGTTTACTGAGAATCTCAAATTTAACCTGCCCAAAATAGAAGTCTCATTTACTTCATTGGCCAATAATTGTGTCTTCTAGTGTCTCCACAATCCTAGGAGTTCTCTTCGGTTTCTCTTTGTCTACTGCTCTACATTAAAATCTTCAACAAGACTACCGTATTTATACTAAACTATATTCCTAATATGCCCACTTTCATCACCTCCACAGCTATCACCGTAGTTCATGTCACTATTACCTCTCACCTAGAATATTGTGATTAACTACTAACTCTCCTTACTGGTCACCTTATTTCCACTATTGCCTAAAACCCTCCAACCACCACCTCCATAATATATTTACCTCCCCAAAGATCTGTTTTTAACAGAGAAAATAACACTGATCCCCTGTTCAAAGTCTTCTACTGACTTCCCATCACAATTACATCCAAACTTCTTACCACAGCCTGTTAAGAAAATGAACATACAATTTATCTATCCAAATCAGGAAGTTCTGAAACTGAAAGAGGCTCTATTAGTAAAGACACTGGGAACAATGTCAATTTTACAACTTGACTCCTCCCCTGCTCCTTCATCTCCAACGTGCCACTCTGTTTAATGGTTCCCACACAAGGTCTTTACATAAGCAAAAATTCAACAAGAAAGTATCAAATGCTGAGTATGTGAGGATGCAACAGTGAACACAACAAAGTTTCTCATCTCATGGAGCTCACATTCTAAAAGGTTCTTCCATTTGGAAGACATCCTCTAGATTCTCACACAGCTTATGCATTCATATCATCCAGGTATCTCGTCAAATGTCACATTTTTAGAAAGATCTTCCCAGGACATCCTACTGCAATAGCCTGACTACCCATCCCATCAATCTCTATCACTGACCCTGATTTGCATTTTTCATGTTTCACCTGAAATTATTCCATTATTGGTTTTCTTATAGCCCATATATTATTAATAGTTTGTTATAAAGAAATACCTGAGACTGGGTAATTTATAAAGAAAAGAGGTTTAATTGACTCACAGTTCTGTGGGCTATACAGGTTAAGCAGGCCTTAGGAAACCTTCAATCATGGTGAAAGGTGAAGGAGACACAGGCACATCTTACACGGCTGGAGTAGGAGGAAGAGAGATGGGGGGAAATGCCACATACTTTTAAACAATGAGAGCTCCTGAGAACTCACTATCATGAGAACAGCAAGGGGGCAATCTGCCCTCATGATCCAATCCGCTCCAGTAGGCCCCAACTCCAACATTGGGGATTACAATTCAACATGAGATTTGGGTGAGACACAAATACAACCATATGCCTGTCTCTCCCTTAGAATGTAAGCTTCAAGAGGACGAGAATGTGGCCTGCCTTAGTCACTGCTATATCCCCAGCTCTTAGAACATTGCTGAACTGCCAATGCTTATCAAATAAATAAATAATAAACAGCATATTGGGGATATTTAATATATACAAAACTTTCCCTTTGGGAACATTTAACTATGTTATTCAATAATATTTAATAAAAGTAAGTTTCCCAGAAGTATCTAGAGAGAATATCACTATCACAAGATTTTTTCTCAAAACAACTTTTTCCATGCATTCATTTCATATCAATGGCTTTTCTCTCTGCACAGAAAATTGAACAACACATAGAATCCACATATAAATCTGAATTCTTTTAGCATCGCTGAAACCCAGACAAAAACACATGCATAAGCTAATGAGGCTTTCCTTTTCATGGATCGTCTATGACATGTACATATGTCAGATGACTAGATTGCAAAAATTTTCTCCTATCCTGTAGGTTGCCTGTTCACTTTGATGATAGTTTCTTTTGCTGTCTAGAAGCTGTTTAGTTTAATTAGATCCCATTTGTCCATTTTGGCTTTTGTTGCCATTGTTTTCGGTGTTTCAGTCATAAAGTTTTTGCCCATGCCTATGTCCTGAAAGGTATTGCCTAGGTTTTCATCTAGGGTTTTTATGGTGTTAGGTTTTATGTTTGTCTTTAATCCATCTTGAATTAATTTTTGTATAAGGTATAAAGAAGGGGTCCAGTTTCAGTTTTCTGTATATGGCTAGCCAGCTTTCCCAACACCATTTATTAAATAAGGAATCCTTTCTCCATTGCTTGTTTTTGCAGGTTTGTCAAAGATCAGATGGTTGTAGATTTCTAGTGTTATTTCTGAGGTCTCTGTTCTGTTCCATTGATCTATATGTCTGTTTTGGTACCGCTTAGGTATGAGTACCATGCTGTTTTGATTACTGTAGCCTTGTAGTATAGTTTGAAGTCAGGTAGTGTGATACCTCCAGATTTGTTCTTTTTTCTTAGGATTGTCTTGGCTATACAGGCTCTTTTTTGGTACTGTATGAAATTTAAAGTAGTTTTTTCCAATTCTGAGAAGAAAGTCAGTGGTAGCTTGATGGGGATAGCATTGAATCTGTAAATTACTTTGGGCAGCGTGGCCATTTTCACAATATTGGTTCTTCCTAACCATGAACATGGAATATTTTCCATTTGTTTGTGCCCTCTTTTATTTCCATAAGCAGTAGTTTGTAGTTCTTCTTGAAGAGGTCCTTCACATCCCTTATGAGTTGTAGTCCTAGGTGTTTAGTTCTCTTTGTAGCCATTGTGAATGAGAGTTCACTCATGATTTGTTCTCTGTTTGTCTATTATTGGTGTATAGGAATGCTTGTGATTTCTGCACATTGATTTTGTATCTTGAGACTTTGCTGAAGTTGCTTATCAGCTTAGGGAGATTTTGGGCTGAGACTATGGGGTTTTCTAAATTTACAGTCATGTCATCTCCAAGCAGAGACAATTTGACTTCCTCTTTTCCTAATTGAATACCTTTATTTCTTTCTCTTGTCTGATTGCCCCGGCCAGAACTTCCAGTACTGTGTTGAATAGGAGTGGTGAGAGAGGGTATCCTTGTCTTGTGCTGGTTTTCAAAGGGAATGCTTCCAGTTTTTGCCCATTTGGTATGATATTGGCTGTACGTTTGTCATAAACAGCTCTTACTATTTTAAGATATGTTCCACCAGTACCTCGTTTTATAAGAGTTTTTAGCATGAGGGGGTGTTGAATTTTGTCTAAGACCTTTTCTGCATCTATTAAGACAATCATGTGGTTTTTGTCATTGGCTCAGTTTATGTGATGGATTACATTTGTTGATTTGTGTATGTTGAACAAGGCTTGCATCCCAGTGATGAAGCTGACTTGATCATGGTGGATAAGCTTTTGATGTGCTGCTGGATTCGGTTTGCCAGTATTTTATTGAGGACTTTTGCATCGATATTCCATCAGGGATATTGGCCTGAAATTCTCTTTTTTAGTTGTGGTTCTACCAGATTTTGGTATCAGGAAAATGCTGGCCTCATAAAATGAGTTAGGGAGGATTCTTTCTTTTTCTATTGTTTGGAATAGTTTCCGAAGGAATGGTACCAACACCTCTTTCTACCTCTGGTAGAATTCAGCTGTGAATCCATCTGGTCCTAGGTTTTTCTTGGTTGATAGGCTCTTAATTACTGTCTCAGTTTCAGAACTCGTTATTGATCTATTGAGGGTTTCAACTTCTTCCTGGTTTACACTTGGAAGGGTGTGTGTGTCCAGGAATTTATCCATTTCTTCTAGGTTTCCTAGTTTATTTGCATAGAGATGTGTATAGTATTCTCTGATGGTAGTTTTTATTTCTGTGGGCTCAGTGGTAATATCCTCTTTATTATTTTTTTCTATGACATATGTTTATCCACCAGTCTCCTGAATAAAAGACTGCACTTTTTAAATTGCAGACTAAGCACTTCAAAGGGAGAGGGTCCTGCTTTCTTAAATATACTTAGTGCAAAAGATTGCATTGCAAGGGCTATCTGGGGGTATTTCTATGTGTGGCCAAAATCCAAATATCTTGAGTTTTTTTTTTTTCAGATTATTGTCTATACGCTTCAGAAATTCTCTGCAGATAAGCATATGAGAAAGAATGAGCTATAATTATTAAATAATGAAAACAATTTTTCCACACATCTTATGAATATCATTCGCATGAAGACTGGCTAATCAAATGTTTGTTTCTGCATTCTGCCAAGTTTCTCAGAAATTTAATTAAAAATGGCTTTGGTGGTGTGTATCCAAGGGAAACCAATTCCTAGTTTTAACTACAGAAGGAATGAATACATAAAACAGGTTCCTATGATAGACCAGGAGCCCATAAGTAGTGTTTGTTTGTTTGTTTTCGTGATGGAGTTTTGTTTTTGTTGACCAGGCTGGAGTGCAGTGGTACAATCTCGACTAACTGCAACCTCTGCTTCCTGGGTCCAAGCGATTTCCTGCCTCAGCTTCCAAGTAGCTGAGATTACAGTTAACTACCACCATGTCCAGCTAATGTTTTTTTATATTTTTGGTAGAGGCAGGGTTTTACTATGTTAGCCAGGCTGGTCTTGAACTCCTGGCCTCAAGTGATTTGCCCACCTTGGCCTCCAAAGTGCTGGGATTACAGGTTTAAGTCACGGGGCTTGGCCACAAGTAGAGTTTTGACACATTGAACTGGTTTGCATAGCAATTCTAGTCAACGGCTTAAAGAATTTGTTGAGAAAGATGTTTCTTTGCAGCAAAGAATACTGAAATGTTTGATTCAGCAAACTTTTTGAGAGGGACCTATCAAATACTCCATGGAAAGCAATATTGCTCAGACCCCTACTGTCACATTGCATTAACCATCTCATGATCTCCATTTCAATTATAATACTTCTTCAGATGAATTTTATTCATGTATTTCACTACATTCTTACCTGATTCCCTATAGAATCTTGGTATTATTGCCTTGGACTGCAGCTATGCTTTGGTAGCAAGAATGCAGTCTGTATCCAAGTTCAACTTAAACAAGTTAAACTTTTCAATTGGCTGCATAAAATTTGGGAGGCACTTGATCTGTCTGTTTGCTCAGTTTGTTACACCACAAAATGGAGTTAGTGATACCTACCTATTGGGTTGCTATGAGGGGTGAATGTGACCATATATAGGAGTATTTGCCAACGATCAGTGGCATGGGCAAGACCAGAACCAGGGTGAGGAGAGTGAAAAGCAACATTTAAGAGGACACCAAGAAACTTAGCATCAAGATAAATATTTTAATAAAATATGTTGAAGAAATCTAAACTAGTGGGAAAAAATATCCATGATGAAGAAAATATCAAAAATTCAGGCTCTGGGTATGAGAATATGAGAGCTATAACCACATGGCTGATAGAGGCGTAACAGACAAACATTTGATCAGTGGTCTTTCCGACATCATACAGTTCTAAGTCTGTCCTTTACTTCTCAGCATCTGGCTTCAGAGCATCCAGCCAGCCAGCTGGAAGCTTTTCTCTCCCTGCTATGTGCTTAAACTATTGCCTACTCATCCTTGTAGTACATAGTTGCCTTTCTGACCATTTTTGGACTCTTATTTTTCAAGTTCCTTTATTGTCCTGCAAGGGGTGCTCCAGTTCTTTGGAAATCCTCTCATTGTAGCTCAGGATTTGGTACCAACAGTATTTTAGCCCTGTTTTTTCTAATGTTGGACTCCTGCATCAAATGCTGGTTCTTCCTGAGGATCTCAAGGTCATGCAATGTTGTGAAAAGTGTTCACTTGAGTTGTTCACACAGAGTTCCATTAACTGGTCTATATAGGTGTCAAGCCCATACCTACAACCTACAGATTTCATGGAAACACAAAGGCAACCAATGTTTAAATATGTTATATGAAGCAAGTTTAGAAGACTGGTTATATGTTCCTGACAGAAAGACCCTTCTGTCTATCACTCACAGAAGGACTCCCTTCTTCTGTTCTAAGCATGGGGCATTCATTGATTTTTCATTGATTCTGTTATCATCATAACCCTATTTCTACCAATAATAACTAAGCTGTACTGGTTATTTACTATGTGCTAGTTGCTATGCATACATTGTCTCATTCAATCCTTACAGCATCCTTTTGGGGTGGAAATTATTCACTTACTTATGGATAAGGAAACCCAATCTTGGAGATGCTCTTATAGCTATCAATAATAGATTCGCTTATGTATTCACTCTATGAATATTTATAAAGTTTCTTCAATGGTTGAGCTTCTGTGCTACTATCTTTGGAAACTAAAATAGACTGGTATGGTTTGGATGTTTGAGTCATTCCAAAATTCATGTTGAAACGTAATCCCTAATGCAACAGATTAAGAAATGGGGCCTTCAGAAGGTGATTAGGCTGTGAGAAATTCACCCTTTTGAATGAATTGGTACCTTATAAAAGGGCTTGAGTGGGCAAGGACACAGCGTTCCTCCCCTACAGAGGAAGCAGTGTCCAAGGTGCCATCTTGAGACAGGGACCTCATCAGACACTGAACCTGCTGGTGCCTTGACCTTGGACTTGCCAGCCTCCAGAACTGGGAGAAATACGTTTCTATTATTTGTAAGTTACCCAGCCTAAAGTATTTTGGTACAGCAATATGTATAGACTAAGAAACTGAGGTAAGCAAAAAAGGGATTTATAAAATGATATTGAGTAGCTCACAGAATCCCAGGGGGAAGAAAACAGGCCCACAGAAAAGAAGTTTAGAATCACATCACAGACCCAATCTATTGAGGAACTTGTCACCACTGACACCACTGTCATGGTGCTGGAAGATACCATCAGCACTGCCACCACTAATGCCCCAAGAGCTTGTTCCTGCTACACTGCCACCTCCAATAGAAAGCCTCTTGGATGTCCTTGCTGCTTTGCAACATTAGCTCTTCATTCAAAACCTAATTTGGGGCATCTGTTTGGAAAAATATAAGTCACATGTCCACACCCTAACTACAAGGAAGACTGGGAATATGAGGGTCTAGAAGCTTCTGCAGAAAGAGGTGATTTGGGTCTCCAACAGAGACTCAATTTTTTATCTGCAGAAATTTCAGGTGCTGGCACATCCAAAAGAATCACAGGTAACTGCTACGTTAAGTCCTTGCCCTTCAGGCACTTGTAGATGAACAGGACAGACGATGCACACCAATGACCACAGGATGTAAGAAATGCCACCAAAGATGACAACAAAAAATTCTCTTCAGCAGGAGGCAGAGGATCCATTCTGGCCTGAGATAACAGGACAGATTCAAAGAAGGGGTCACACCTCTTCTGGGTCTTACAGAGTGGTCGAATTCGGATAAATAATGATGCTGAATGGGTCAGATAGAAAAAAACAAAAGTAAATATTCAAGCAAAAAGGTTTGAGGTATGTTGGCAATGATGAGTACTCACATTGTAGAGCAGAGTACTTTCTGCTCTACAGAGCAGAGAGTTTTTGATGTGATTTAGATGTGAAATGACTAAGGTTTGTGGCCATGGTAAAGGAAAAGAAGAAATAGACTCAAGTGTAATTATGAGGAAAAGATCAACTGGGCTTACTCCCCCTTTTAGATCCTGTTGTGTTTATACTTCCTCATGATTGTTTGGGTAGCAACTGTCTCCTCTATCAGATAGGAACCTTTGTAAGTCAGGGACAGTGCCTGTTATTTCTCCCCATCATATACCTGGTGCCTTGCACAGTGACGGCTGTACAGAAGGAGCTCAGTACATGCTTACTGAGGGGAAGACAGATTGATAAACAAGAAGATTGATATACAATTAGAGAAAAGGGAATAAGGAGAGAAGAGATGATGCTGAGATCTTTTAGACTTGTTGAATTTGAGATTCAGAAGGGATATCTTAGGGGACATTTTTCAACTGAATCTTTGGGGGAAAAAGGATTTCTAAGCTACTATAAAATTGGGCAGATAAGTCTGTTCTGCATATATGTAGAGTGGCTAACACATCTCAAGCAAGTGTTTCAATGATGACATATTATATATGCAGTGGAGAAAACTGGCTTTGGGAAAAAAATGATATTTGAAGACAGTTCTTCATTTCACATTGCTTGTGCCACTATTCATACATCTCCTGACTTGTGCAAATATTCAAGATATTACCATGTGATCTGAATAGAGAGACAGCTCTCTGAGGAGCTTCATCAAGCTGCCTGTACTCTCACACTTGCAATATGAAAGTGAATAGGAGTGCACATCCAATCCATGTTGGTAGAAGAAAATAATTTATGTCAAAGATGCAGTCTGCAACTTCCCTTGGGTTCACTATATATTCCTAAGGAGCCTTCCCTCTACCGCATACACATGTGAAAGTATTCCTTGGTCCTATGCCATGATTCATATCAAGAGCTGATTAATTTTTCACAGTAAGCCTTTTAGTGTATATGGTTTTTTTTCAGTCTTGCTCTTTGGGGGTCAAGTGACCCAAGAAGGGTTTGCTGGCTAATCTAGTTGCAGGATTTAAGGAATTACACAGTGCTGGAAGGTTTCCACCAAGCTCCCTTGGTAACAGCAGCCAGGTGATAAGGAACATTTTATAAATCGAGCTGCTTTTGCCAGAAAAGGAAGTAGAATGGTTGCTTCATTATAGTTAACTGTTTCTCTCCCAATAATAAGAAAAATGGATGATATATGTCTTCTGTGTCTCCCCCAAATTCAGCTAAAAATAATAACTGATTCTGGGTCACAGAGATTTCAGAAGAAACTAAATTATCCAGACTCGCAAATATGAACTGTGTTTGAGAAGGAAAAAGACAGGTAGGAGACATTTGTGGCTTTGAGCTTCCAGAAGGCCTTATTTTGGTCATAGAACCCACATCTTCCCTGTGACAACTGCACCTCCCTTGTCACAGTCCCTGTGGTTTAATGGAGCAAACGCAGACCCCCAGGGTGGGCATGTGACCCAGGTCTGCCTACAGGGAGCTCTGAGCACCTGGCTGGAGAGGTCGGGTTAGGGGTTGGCATAGATCTCACCAAGTGAGTAAGACAGAATCCTGGGATCTGTAGCTGTCATCATTCCTGAGTCATTTCAGAGATGTGCAGGCCCAGCCTCATAATGCAGATCTATCACAAGGATACCTAGCAGCCCTTTATCATTAAACACACAGTGACATTAAACAAGAGTGTTAGGGACAAATTTTTGTGTTCTCTTCATATTCTAACCCCCAAGTGATGGTAATAGGAGGTGAGGCCTTAGGGTGGGAGGCAATTATGTCATGAAGAAGGAGCCCTCATGAATGAGATTAGTGCCCTTATAAAGAGAGACACAAAAACTTGCTTCCTTTCTCTGCTCTCCACCACGTGAGACACAATGAGAAAACAGCCACCTGCAAATCAGAAAGATTTGCAAATCACCAGGAGCCAAATAAGCTGGTGCCTTGATCCTGGACTTCCCAGTCTCTGCAACTATGAAAAATAAATTTCTGTTGTTTAAGCCACTTCGTCTATGGTATTCTATTATAGCAGCCTTCACCAGGTAAGACAATAAGCTATTTTGCATAATGTATGCACAGTTATTTGTGCTTTTCTTTCCCCATCACTGAGCTATGGACCCAGAGAACAAAAGCCATATACATATATTCATATATATATATATGATTCTTATATTTTCAGAAGATCTAGCACACACGTGCTTCACACATGACGTCTTTGGATACATACATCAAACTGAATCAGCTTCAGTTCTGCCAAGGCATGGGTGATGGAGTCCCTAAAGGGGATTGGCACAATGGAAAACCACCGTTCAGAGAGGTTCCATAACCTACCCAAGGTTTCACTTAATAGATATATTATAAAGTAGATAACTTTATAAAAACCATTACTTCATTTGCTAAAGCCCTTCACGAGACATCTCCTTTAGAACTAAAAGCAAAATACTTCACTTGCTGAGAAAAAGGTATTTTTCATTAGTGTATAATAAATGACCATGTTTCCTTCTTTGCTTTGACCACGAGGAGGCTCCGAGGCAAACGTACTGCTCCGCCATTGCAACAGTGTGAGGTCTTTTGGGTTTGCTCATTCTCCCTTCTGCACTTGTTCCAATTTCATTTATCTGGCCCTGCTATTCCATTTTAAATTTATGTTTTATTATCTGTATTTTCTATGTATTCTTTGTAGAACAAGTTATGTGATATTAATAGGCTAATTCTGGCTCAACTAATAAAATTTTGAAAGTGCATGGGTACCTGAGATAGCAGTGCTAAGTGATTAGAACAAGGGGCTATGTGCTTGGCTCTTAGAAGGTGGGAGGCTTTGTTTTTCCAAAACCTAACTCCTGCTCTGGAGATGCTACTGGTGGTGAGAGCACTTGCCTGGGCTTCTGCCCTGACCAGTGATGAATTATTTAACCTTAGTAGGTTCTCTTTTCTGGTATAGGGTAGCATTGCTTACTGTTCAACTCCACTTGGATTAATCAGTTAATGTGTGAAGTCATTTTGAATATGAAAAGTTCTGGTCAGGTACCCAGCAGTCAATCCTATCTCAGTTACTATGCTAATCCTCGCTTTTGTGAAAGGGGAGTGTGATTAAAGTCTTTCTGTTCTGTGAAATTGTTCCTCTCGGGAGTTTGCAGAAGTCATTAGAAAAATAGGTAGAGCCAGCCATTGGCAAAGAGGGACCCGACCTGGGCATCTGAATATGACTCAGAGAAACCAAACAAGAGACATAGAAAGAGGTTGCGGGCAAGAATCTAAGGCTTGCAGGGGCACCAGACCATCAAGACTTCCAGGAGAAATTACGGAAACATCTGCAAGGTTAAGGCAGGAAGTTCGGGGGCTGCTTCCTAGAGAGGGAAGTGCCTTTCTTGGGATCGCTGCCACAGAGCTGAAATGCTATAATCTGGGACCAAGGATGATGATTGAAGACAAGGGATTAGACTCGAAGAAGGATCAATAATCCATCAACTCCACTCCACTCCTTCAGCCACACAGAGGTGAGGACAAGCCTTGGGCTTTGGGACCCAGGAAATTCTGCATTAGCGAAGCCAAGAAGTGGCTCCATGTTAATTGCATTAAAAGAAAGAATTTGTATGCAGGAAATCTGTTGACCACATTTGCTTCTCTTCCTTCCCAGCCTTTGCCAACCATGGCACTGCAAAGAGCTAGTCATCAAAAGATAAAGCAAACAGGGTTCATTCTTGAGTGATCGTCAAACAGTCGCCGAAGCTCGGCATCTTAGTGCTTGGAAAATACAAGGTCTACAAAACCTCAGCTGAAGAACAGATAATTAACCAGAAAAATCTAGGAGGGGCTTGGACTGCTTTGGGCATGAAAGGAATGTCTTTCTTCAACTCCACGGGGATGTGGTGAGGTAGGAGTGGGGTGGGGGCTGGACTATTGGATACTTACTGCAAGTTCTGCCAGCTTGACAACATATCTCCTGCTTCTCTGGGCTGGCTCACCCAGCACAAATTCAGCCCTATGCTTGTTGCCTACCCTTTTGCGTTTCCCCAGAGGGAGCTCACTCTCAGCCTTCCCACTTAGAATCACCGCCTTTGGGACCCAACACTTTAGATCCGTCCAGCATTGTTCAGCCTGACAGATGACCCAGCCTCCTGGTTTTCTTAAAATAACAAGAGAACATTTGCTCTCTGGAAATACAAGGTCGCATCCAAATTTAAAAAAGAAAAATAAGAGAGGAAAGCATTCAAACAAAACTCTTGGAATTGGGCTCCTGTGGTAACATTTGGAATAAAGGAAAACAGGAAAGCAATTGCGATATTAAAAATAGATGATTTCCTGCATGTAAATTCTGTGCTGACCTTGTTGATTGCAGCAGGGTCCGTGTTTGCTGGCTTGCCACCTTCTGACTTCATGAGAGTTCATGCCAAGGGACAGTTCCCAGGGCTCCGAAATCTCCCAGTTGAAAAGCATTTGTTTATAAATCTGCCTGTTGGCATCAAACCTTTTCTCTTTGATCCTTCATGCTTAACAGAGATTAATTCTTTATCCTTTGTTTTATTCCTATGTGTCCAAGAGGAACGTACTGAATATAAAGAATATTTCAGAGGACCCTGGAGCAGAGATGGTACCTGCACATAACACAGTGCACCTTGATGATATCAGCATCCACTGCCAATACAGCGTGAAGGTAATCATGGGGAAGGTCATGTATTATCGGGCTGAAAGAGCATTCATCCCTCAATAGATACTTAATGAGCAGCCAGGCACCACTCTATGCACTGGGGACACACCCATGCCCTCAGTGACTTTGTATTCTAGTTGGGTGAAATAAACAATAAACATAGTAAATAAGTTAAATAATATGCCATATGATAGGCATATAAGAAAAGAAAAATAAAGTGGAGTAGGGGGATTGGGCACGTGAGGTGTTAAATACAATACCTCAGGCCTTAGGAAGAAGGTAAAATTTGAGCGTGGGTTTACTGTGAAGGGAGTAGCTAGACAGATGTGCTGATAAAGGGTGTGCAGGCTGGCACAGCAGCCTGAGCAAAGGCCCTGGGGCAGGACCATGATAATTAGTTGATGACAACATCTGGCATCTCTCTCTTTCACTGTCAGGGAGGTCTGAGACCAGGCAGTTAGTTATTCTCTGTGGGCAGCAGAGAGATTGGCTTTGAAGCAGAAGGAGCCATGATGAAATGGTTTCAATGATTAAAAAAACGGGGCAGCTTCTGGAATTGGGGTGAGCTGGAGTGAAAGGAAAGGTTAAAACTCAAAAAAAGTAAACAGCTTCCAAGATTCCACTCTCTGGGTGGAGAATGAGACCTGGAATCCAAAGAGCACACCCAAGACAAATGAGCTGGAGACAAAACCCTCGGATTTTGAATCAGCTTGCGGTTAAAAGTATGGCTCAGTGCCTTCTGAAACTCTCCTGGAGTCTGGCCTTGGCTCACAGAACTGTGAGACTGAATTGCTCTTTCCTGGCTTTGCTTGCTGCCTAATGCCCTTCTGTAGATCACCTTGGTGCCTGGAGTTCTCCTAACCATTTTTTGCTCAGGGCCACTCTTGAAATCAGAGCTGCCTAAGGGATGACCAACACCTCACAGAACTGCCCCTGCTCCTCCCTCTATTGGGGCAGATGAATTTACTGTAATCAGAGATCCAGGGTGAATTCACACCCCATTGTTAAAGAGGAGTAGGCAGGTTCACACTTACCTCTTCCTCTTGGAGAAGAGGTGTTTCAAAAAACCACACCTGGTGTTCAGGTGATTTTTCAAAATACATTTGGCTTTCTCGTAGCAATTAGGTTCTAGAATAAGAGAGGGTGAGCTAGAAGCTTGTATATTTACAACCCTCATAGCCTCATAGCTTCCCAGTTGATGTGGTTTGGATATGTCCCCACCCAAATCTCACCTTGAATTGTAATTCCCATAATCCCCATGTGTTGTGGGAGGAAACTGATGGGAAGTAATTGAATCATGGGGGTGGTTACCTCCATGCTGTTCTCATGTTAGTGAGTAAGTTCTCCCAAGATCTGATGGTTTTGTAAGGCACTTTCCCCCTTAGGTCAGCACTGTTCCTTCCCACCACCTTGTGAAGAAGGTGCCTTGCTTCCCCTTCACCTTCTGACATGGTTGTAAGTTTCCTGAGGCCTCCTAGCCATGCTGAACTGTGAGTCAATTAAGCCTCTTTCCTTTATAGATTACCCAGTCTAGGGCAGTTCTTTATAGCAGTGTGAGAATGCACTAATGCCCCAGTGTGCTTGGGAAACAATGAACACTCCCCAGCGGCCTTCATTCCTCTAGAGCTGTATCTTTCTGAGTCCCTCTCTTTGCTTACTGAAGGCGCTGGCATTTCTCTAATGGGCTCTGCTTTTTATTGCTGCCAAATGATGATACCTGCTGTCTTGCAATACACTTCTGGCTAAATCCTACACACAGTTCAAGTCCCAGCTTAGTCAGGACTCCTCAGGGAAAGATTTTCTAATCCCCCAGACTAAATTGGGCTTCCAGAACTTAGCATGGCACCTGGCACATAGTCAGTACTCAGTCAACATCAATGTTTCATACATTTATTTGATGAATGAATGCATGAGTGAAGGAACGGAAGGAGAAGCTAAAATCAATGTAAAAAAAAAAAAGTTTTAAATTGTAAGATCAGGATAACAAAACTCCCTACCACAAAGAGAAGGACAGGAGAATAAAAGACAATGATACAATCTTTAAGGTCTGATGTGCTTTTGCTTAAAACAATACCAGGTCGATCAGGTCAATCACCTGAGAAAGCAGTGGGGTTCGAGTATTCATCTTCTGGCTTGGTGTTAAGAAGTAATATCGTCAGTCATGTAAGCTGAGACGGCAATGAGCTGGATTTCCCCTAGCAGAAGGGGTAACAGGAGGACACAGCCAGGAGAATCAAGCACATAGCAAACACCCTGCTCAGAGTGGTGAAGAGACTATTGCAAGAACACAATTTGAAGTTTTCGTTCTGTCTTAATTCATTGTGTATGACTTTGGACAAGTCACTAACCCTTTGGAATTGCACTTCCTTTTTTAAAAAAAATATATTATGGTGGTCTCTCTATGTTGCCCAGGCTGGTCTTGAATTCCTGGGCTCAAGCTATCCTCCCACTTTGGCCTCCTAAAGGCTGGGATTATAGGCATGAACCACCATGCTCAGCCAGAATTACACTTTCATTGTCCAGAAAAATAAACTGTGGGGCTACTATGATGATATTGAGAGAAACATGAATATTAGCCAAGCTTACGCATGGCCCAAGGTCCAACACAATAGTGGTATTATTCATGATCCCCAATGCTGTCCCCAGTTGTTCCCCAGTAAGAGTTTATTAGTCCTACTGCTATTTCCTGATTTGTTTCCATTCAGGAAGCTTCAAACTAATGGTTAGCAGAGGGGCACATTGCAAAAATAAAAGTTCTCACTTTTAACTTTTCCATCCCCTTTAATCCCTACTGCCCAGCCTTCCTCTCTCCCCAGCGAGGGCTGGAGTTGTGCCATCCCCGTGATCAATCACACACTGGGGAGTGGGGTGTGGAGCCTGCGGGCAGGGAGAGAGCGGGCCCAGCGCGTCTGTTGAGTGTGATGTCCTTTCGTGATGCCCTCACAAACAGAAGCAAGGAAACAGGCCGTCATTTATCATGGGGTTTGTATTGGATGCTGATAACGCAGAACAGCCGGGCAGCTCTTGAGGTCGCTCTAGTGAAGTACTTACTGAGTCAGCTGTCGGAAGCCAGTCGGAAAGGGAGGTTCCCCATGTGACTTGCCCTTCTGCCAGGGACCTCCCCACGGTAACAACTGCCCACTCCTCTATGGAATGGAGCTGCCATTTGCCCTCTGGAAGCCACCCAGCCTCCTGGCTTATGTGCATTGACAGTTTTGGGCCTCTAGGGGGAGCTGAAGCCTTCTCCCCATCCCAGCCCGCTCACCCCCACTCACCCCTGCTGCTCCCCAAGCCAAGCACACTATTAGGCAAGAGGGTGGAGCTTTTTGGAGAGATGGTGGCTGCATGGTTCTTGAACCATTCGCTGTGGCAGGTGCCATTCTGTTTAGCCAGACGTAAGTGACCTGCCTGCTTTTGGTTGGGGGTAAAGTAACCTTAGCCACATCCAAGCCGCAGAGACACACGTCTCCAGACGTGAGGGAAGGAGAAGTGTCATGGGCACTACAGCGATCACTGGCATGACGTCTTCTAGTTCTCTGAATTTCCTCTACTGTTACCAGCACAGTCTCTAGCACCATGCTTTGGCCCAAAGGAGGGTTCAATCAATGAATTTAGCACTTAAAATCCACAAACGAAACACACCATGAAAGCCATGCAAGGGCAGAGCTCCCTGAAAGTCCTCTTTTAAAAAGGACTTTTTCTCCACCAGGCACTCACCTAAGAAGGTGCTTGATCTTGCTTCTCTAGCTCTTTTAATTGTGATGATATGGTGTCAATTTTAGATCTTTCCTCACTTCTCATGTGGACATTTACTGCTATAAATTTCCCTCTAGGCACTGCTTTAAATGTGTCCCTGAGATTCTGGTATGTTGTGTCTTCATTCTCATTGGTTTCAAAGAACATCTTTATTTCTGCCTTCATTATTTACCCAGTAGTCATTCAGGAGCGGGTTGTTCAGTTTCCATGTAGTTGTGTGGTTTTGAGTGAGTTTCTTTAACGTGAGTTCTAATCTGATTGCACTGTGGTCTGAAAGACTGGTTGTCATGATTTCCATTCTTTTGCATTTGCTGAGGAGTGATTTACTTCCAATTATGTGTTCAATTTTAGAGTAAGTGCAATATGGTGCTGAGAAGAATGTATAGTCTGTGGATTTGGGGTGGAGAGTTCTGTAGATGTCTATTCGGTCTGCTTTGTCCAGATCTGATTTCAAGTCCTGTATAGCCTTATTAATTTTCTGTCCCCTGGATCTGTCTAATATTGACAATGGTGTGTTAAAGTTTTCCACTATTATTGTGTGGGAGTCTAAGCCTCTTTGTAGGTCATTACAAACTTGCTTTATGTATCTGAGTGCTCCTGTATTGGGTGCATATGTATTTAGGACAGTTAGCTCTTCTTGTTGCATTGATCCCTTTACAATTATGTAATGCCCTTCTGTGTCTCTTTGGATCTTGGTTAGTTTGAAGTCTGTTTTATCAGAGGTAAGGATTGCAACCCCTGCTTTTTTTTTTTTTTTTTTTTTCTCTCCATTTGCTTGGTAAATCTTCCTCCATACCTTTATTTTGAGTCTATATGTGTCTTTGCACATGAGATGGATCTGCTGAATATAGCACACCAATGGGTCTTGACTCTTTATCCAGTTTTCCAGTCTGTGTCTTTTGATTGGGGCATTTTACCCATTTACATTTAAGGTTAATATTGTTATGTGTAAATTTGATCCTGCCATTTTGATACTAGCTAGTTGTTTTGCCTGTTAGTTGATGCAGTTTCTTCATTGTGTTGATGATCTTCACCATTTGGTACTTTTTTCCAGTGGCTGGTACTGGTTGTTCCTTTCCAGGTTTAGTGCTTCCTTCAGGAGCTCTTGTAAGGCAGGCCTGGTGGTAACAAAATCTCTCAGCACTTGCTTGTCTGTAAAGGATTTTATTCCTCCTTGGCTTAGAAAGCTTAGTTTGGCTGGATGTGAAATTCTGGTTTGAAAGTTCTTTTCTTTATGGATGTTCAATATTGGCCGCCAGTCTCTTCTGGTTTGTACAGTTTCTGCCAAGAGATCCACTGTGAGTCTGATGCCTTCCTTTTGTGTATAACCCGACCTTTCTCACAGGCTGCCCTTAGCATTTTTTCCTTCATTTCAACCCTGGTGAATCTGACGATTATGTGCCTTGGGGTTGCTCTTCTTGAGGAATATCTTCGTGATGGTCTCTGTATTTCCTGGATTTGAATGTTGACCTTGCTAGGTTGGGGAAGTTCTCCTGGATAATATCCTGAAAAGTATTTTCCAGCTTGGATTCATTCTCTCTGTCACATTCAAGTACACTGATCAAACATAGATTAGGTCTTTTCACATAACCCCATATTTCTTGGAGGCTTTGTTCATTTCTTTTCACTCTGTTTTCTTTAATCTTGCCTTCTCATTTTATTTTATTGAGTTCATCATCTTCAATCTCTGATATCCTTTCTTCTGCTTGATCAATTCAGCTATTGAAACTTGTGTATGCCTTGCTAAGTTCTCGTGCTGTGTTTTTCAGCTCCATCAGGTCATTTATGTTCTTCTCTAAGCTGTTTGTTCTAGTTAGAATTTTATCTAACTTTTTCTAAAGGTTCTTAGTTTCTTTGCATTGAGTTAGAACATGTTACTTTAGCTCAGAGAAGTTTGTGATTACCCACCTTCTGAAGCCCGCTTCTGTCAGTTCATCAAACTCATTCTACATCCAGTTTTTTTCCCTTGCTGGTGAGGAGTTGTGATCCCTTGGAGGAGGAGAAGTGTTCTGGTTTTTGGTGATTTCAGTCTTTTTGTGCTGGTTTCATCCCATCTTCATGGATTTATCTACCTTTGGTCTTTGAAGCTGTTGTCTTTTGGATGAGGTCCCTGAAAGTGGACGTCCTTTCTGTTGATGTTGAAGCTATGTCTTTCTGTTTTTCAGTTTTCCTTCTAATCGTCAGGCCCTCTGCTGCAGGACTGCTGGAGGTCTACTCCAGACCCTTCTTGCCTGGGAATCGCCCATGGGGGCTGCAGAACAGCAGCCTGTTTCTTCCTCTGGTAGCTTCGTTCCAGAAGGGTACCCACCAGATGTCATCCAAAGCTGTCCTGTATGAGGTATCTCTTTGGATATATGGGGGTCAGGGAACTACTTGAGACACCGTATGTCCCTTATCAGAGCTCAAGTGCTCGGCTGGGAGCTCTGTTGCTCCCTTTAGGGCGGCTGGGCAGGGACATGTAAGTCTGCTGCAGTGGAACTCACAACCACCCCTTTTCCTAGGTGCTCTGTCCTGGGAAGGTGGGGCTTTATTTATAAGTCCCTGATGGGCTGTTGCCTCTTTTCAGAGATGCTCTGCCCTGCAAGGAGGGAGTCTAGTCACAGTCTGCCTGCAGAGGCCTCGCTGAGCTGCCACGGGCTCCGCCAGCTGCTGTGTAAACTTCCTTGCGATTTTATTTACACAGTCAAGGTTAGAACTGCCTCCGTAATGGCAGACGCCCCTCCCACTACCAAGCTCGACCCTCCCAGGTTGAGCTCAAACTGCTGTGCTGGCTGCAAAAATATCAAGCCAGGGGGTTTCAGTTTCCTGGTCTTTTGGGGAGTGGGACGCACTGACCAGATCACTTGGCTCACCACCTTCAGCCCCCTTCTTTTCAGGGAAATGGGAGGTTCTTTTTCACAGGCATTCCAGGCACCAGCTAAAACAGCTGCCCAGTTTTGGGCTAGAAACCCGCAGTGCCGACTGAAACAGCTGCCCAGCTTTATGCTGAAAACCCAGGTGCTGGTATTGTCAGCGAATCTCCTGGTCTGTGGGCTGAAAAGACCATGGGAAAAGTGCAGTATCTGAGCCGGAGTGCTGGAGTGTCTGGAAAAGTCCCTGATGGCTTCCCTTGGGTAGGAGGTGAGAGTCTTCACGCCCCTTGCACTTCCCAGGTGAGGTGGCACACCACCCTACCTCGGTTTGCCTTCCTTGGGCTACACTCACTCTCCAACCAGTCCCATTGAGATGAACCTGGTACCTTGGTTGGCAATGTGGAGATCACTCTCCTTCTACATCACTCACACTGGGAACTGCATCCGGGAGTTGTTCCTCTTCGGCCATCATCTCTTTTTTTTTTTCTTTGAGACAGGGTTTTGCTCTGCCAGTCTGGAGTGCAATGGTGTGATCATGGCTCACTGCAGCCTCAACCTCACAGACTCAAACAATCCTCCCACCTCAGCTTCCTGCGTAGCTGGGACTACAGTTGCACACCACCATGCCTGGCTATACCTGCTTTATCTTATATATTGCATCTTCTTCCACTAGATTATTTGCTCCATAAGGACAGGAATATTTTCATGTGTTTTGATCATCAAAAACAAATATTGAAATATTAGAACTACAATAGTGCTTTCACATAAAAAAGAAAGCAAACAGTATAGCCTGATTGTACAGCTAACATCTGAGTCTTTTGAAATCCATGCTGTTTTGGCCTTGACTTCCAATTAAACTCCATGATCGGGCAGAATGGGTTTCCAAGTTCTGAGGCTAATTTTTGGTGGAGAGGCAGCCATGAACAGTTTCTACTCGTGTCACTTTCCAGCGGAACAGTTTCCAATAGCTTCCCATTGCCTCCACGGCCTTACGTAGCCAAGTGTATATTTCCCTCATCCATACCTTTCTTAGGTGGTCTCCTGCATCAGCAATACACATGTCTTCTCCAGCCAAACTGCTTTATCCACTGTTTTCCCGAATAGCGTAGAGTTTCTCTTTCTCCATATTCTTTCTCATTTCTTTCTTTCTTCTGAAATATCCTCCTTTATTTCCTCTATTCCTCTATCCAAGTTCACACCTTTTTTAAAGACATGCTTTCCTTACCACTTGCTGCAATTTAACATATTCCTTCAACTCACATGGCACCTATTTTATAACGTCTTCCTTGAATTTATTAGACAAAACACTCCCTATCGTGTAATTTCCAGTATTTTGCTTTGACCTTTATTCCATCCCCTTCACAGTACAGTCATGCAGTAGTCCACAGCAGAGATTCCAGAGCCTAAGTTGTATGACTTTGCCCAAAAAACTCTGTGCTTCCGTTTCTTCCTCTGCAAAATGAGGTTAATAATAGTTGCTACCATACAGGATTTATAATGATTAAGTGTATTAACATGTAAAACACTTAGAATAGCATCTCTCCTCTGAGTGTTTATTGCTGATGCTGTTACTGCTGTTAGCAATTCTTCATTTTAAGTCCACTTGACTTTGTTGGGTGAAACATCACAGCTGGGTTTCTTCTACCTGCTTAATATATACACTTTAATCTTATTAAATAATGAGTGTATCATTTCCTTTTGCTCAATTTGGAGGTTCAGGTAAATTAAATCCAAGTAAGGAATTCTTGACACTATAAATAATTGTATTGATTTTTTTCTGAATACACAATGCATAAGCACAATGAAGTGTTACATTGCATTGCATTGCATTGAAATGAATTGAATTGAATGCCCATGTATTGAATTTAACTTAATCACACATTCTATGAGGAGCAGAAAGATGAAGACAAGGCCCTGGCCTCATAGAACTAATATCTCTATTCAGCAAAATTAACATATACACAAGTAGCTTTCCAATATCCATGATATGTTACATATCATATGGTTCTTCTGCTTATATCTTAAGGTTTCAGTTTGTCTCAGTCTTCCAATACCTTTTTATTAAGTTGAACCCAGGGTGCATTAGTTCAGTTGAACCAGTTTCTTGTTATAATGTGGGAACACAAGCCATTAGTTGTAGTCTATTATTGTCTACTTAATGAAATTGTTTTTGAAACCCTGCCCATTAACCTTTAACCTTGAGGCCCATGCATAGTTTCCGTATTTATTAAATGATTAACTCACTTACTAGAGGTATTTATGAGTTCTTGGCTCAGCCTGAGCCTGCCAGGCCTGGTTGAGAGACAGGGATGGTACCAGAATGACCTCCCCAGCCTTCGGCTGAGACACATCTGTCATTGTCCCCACATGTCCTCCCTTCCTAGTCATCCCTGCATGCTTTTCTTCTACCTCCACTTCACTCTCTGCTCCAGGAGGTACAATTGCATCTGGTGCTCATTGTGGTGATAATTTCACTTTGCAGTTATTTTTATCAATGTTTAAGCAGGTGTGCAGGCAAAAAGTGAAGGGTGGATGTTTCCAAATATTTATTCAGAAAACAAATTCAGCAATACTCAATCTAGCCTCTTCCCCAGGGGCACTGGCATCGACATTTTCTTAGCAGCAGCCTAAGACCCTCAGTCCTTGAAGGTGAGTCCTGGAACTACAGCCTAATACCCATAAAATTGTTTTTTCACGCCTAATAGTGTCCTCACTCTGCACGCTGGATAAACAGGCACTGAAGTGGTTTCTATGCCAGGCTTGTTTTCCTTTAGAAACATGATCCTTAAAGTAACTTCAGAAAACAGAAGGTCAACTCTAAAGAAAAAAAAAGAAGCCATGGTTATGTAAAAAGGCCTTTCCGTAAACTAAGATGCTATTCACGGAAGTTGTAAAATAATCTTTTACTAGTTCATCATTTTAAGTGTTTACAATGATAGGACTTATGAGGGAAGCCTATGAGCATCTAAGAGTAGTCCCTGGGGTCATTTTTCTGAAGGTGATTAAGATACAACAAAGTGCTCTTCATAGTATGATATAGGTACGCAGCTTTGAAATATAAAACTCTGAGTATTTAACTCTTAAAAGGGTTAAGAAATGTCAGATGATAACATGCTAAATGTTATGGCAATGGTTCATTTCCTAGCAAACCCATAAGGCTGGCCAAGAGAGAATGGCTTTCACTTTGGAAATACCCTCAATACCTAAGTTTCACCTTCCAGATATCTTTGGAATCCAAGGTCAGGGATTATGAACGAGCTTTAAATGCACTCAGTGTCCTTGGACCAGGGCTAACAAGGAAGAAGATAAGACCCCACCTTGTTTAACAATCTGACCTGAAGAAGCCGGTTGGAAGACTACAGGAAACCCTAAATTCATCTTGAATAGTTTGGAAATGACTTTTCCCACTGCAGCTGTAACCACGCTATGACCAGAAGAGTTTTGATGGACAGAGTCCTACCCTTTATTGATCATGTGAACATACCAATAAAATTCTATACCACTTACAAAAGATTAAAGGAATCCACATGCTTTCCTAGGCCAAGTTCTACTGATAGGATATGAAATTCAATCAATGATCACAACGAGTAAATAAAACAGAAATTTGAGATTAAAAACCTGAAGGAGGTGAATGAGGAAGATGAGGCCCTCGTGGGCAGAAAAAGCAGCAGAAACAACAGTGATCTTCACCCGTGGTGTTCAGAAAAACAAAGTTCTGTCAGACAAGATTGAATTGTCAGAGGATTTGACGGCAGTTTGCAAGGGCACATAAAAAGGAGGAGAGAACCCATCTGTTCTGTGGAACAATGGTTTTCTGAAACTCCATCAAAGTGAAAGAGTAATCCAGTTAGTTAATCAGAGTCTGTCAGACACATACCTGAATGGAAGCTAAAACCAACACTCATTAAAATGAGGGTGAAGTTCTCGTACCTCAATGAAAGGTACTACAACCTTTGCCAGAAGGTGTATGAAAAAAAATCTTTTAAAAACAAAATCACGTTACTTTTATTTTTAAATTTTTTATTTTTAATTTTTGTGAGTGCATATTGATACTAGGTGTATATATTTATGGAATACATAAGATGTTTTGATGCAGGCATGTGATGCAAAATAAACACATCATGAAGAATGAGGTATCCATCCTCTCAAACATTTATCCTTTGAGTTAGAAACAATCTAATTGCACACATCATTTAAAATATACCATTAAGTTATTATTGACTATAGTCATCCTGTTGCACTATCAAATGCTACGTCTTATTCATTCTTTTGATTCTGTATACTCATTAACCATCCCTACCTCCTCCCAGCAGCCCTCCACTACCCTTCACAGCTTCTGATAACCATTCTTCTACTCTCTATGTCCATAAGTTCAATTGTTTCCATTTTTAGATCCTACAAATAAGCGACAACATGTGATATTTGTCTTTCTGTGTGTGGCTTATTTTACTTAACATAATGATCTCCATTTCCATCCATGTTGCTGCAAATGACCAGATTTAATCCGTTTTTATGGCTGAATAGTACTCCATTGTGTATATGTTCTATACTTTCTTTATCCAGTCATCTGTTGATGGGTGCTCAGGTTGCTTCCAAATCTTAGCTTTCATAAACAGTGTGAAACAACCGTAAGAGTGCAGAAACCTCTTTGACACATTTATTTCCTTTCTTTTGGAAGTTTATTATACCCAGCAGTCAGGTTGCTGGATAATATAGTAGCTCAGTTTTTAGCTTTTTGAGGAACCTCCAAACTGTTCTCCATAGAGGTCATGCTAATTTACATACCCACCAACAGTGTAGAAGGATTCCCTTTTCTCCACATCCTCTCCAGCATTTGCCTGTCTTTTGGATATAAAACCATTTTAACTGAGATAAGATGACATCTCATTAGAGTTTTGATTTGCATTTCTGAAAGCACTCTTGTGGAAAAGAAAACAAATGTCTCTGAGTAAGATGTTAGCATTAAAGCAAAAAAAAAAATACTAATCAATTAAAAGAAAGAAATCTAGCTGCACAAATATTTGTATCATTTCATCTTCTCAACATGTGAGGTTACAAAAAAAGAAATGAAGGCTCAAAGAAACAAAGTAGTTTAAGGAGCTTTCCACAGCTGGTAAGTTTCTACCCAGCATTTCAGTTCAGAATTAAAAGTATCCATAGCCCCAACGATTTCCACAACGTACTGCTGCAGTTTGGGGCAATGGTCTCTGTGCTGATGAAAGGAGAAAAAGACCAAGGTAATGCTCTGAAGAGCTAAGTAGGAGGCCTTCCTGTCCTGAATAACAAGATAATGATTGAAGGATAAATAGGGAAGCTATTCTGCATGTGGGTGCTAACGAGATCACATTAATATATCAGCTTTTGCTGGCTCCAAATCTCAGCAACTAAACTGCAGGAAATCTACTTCCTCCCAATTCAAGATTATCTTTCCTTTAGAATTTCAGAGTCCCTACCATTCACACTGCACAGGAGACTAATGTCATCCTTTGGTGACAGGGCAGCCATCCCGAAGGATGGTCCAACTGCTCCTTCAGACCCCTCAGGGCTCTCCCTGCAGTACTCCCACCCCCCAGCTATTTGTTCAAAGCTGATGATTGACGGCCTGAGGGACATCTCTGTTTCCCTCTGCTTTGGTTCCCTCCTCTGAGTTCTGGGCCTATATATACAAATGCCTTTCAGACGTCTCAACAGAATCTCCCAAAGACATCTCAAATACAGCACATCCAGTAAATAAAAATATTATCTTCTCTAAAAATCTACTCTTCCCGTGAACTGAATTTTGGTAAATAAATGACACCAGTACTCACAGTGACTCAAATCAAAACCCTGGAGTCGCTTATCTCTGGCTTCTTCAACCCGACACCAAGTCCTATCAATTCTACCTTCCTCTCAACCATATTTCTCTCCTATTTCCAGAAGGCTGAATAGGTAAGCCAAGTGCTCTGGGGCTCTGTCCACATTCCCACTCCCTCTGTCCAAGGCCTCATAATCTTTCTCCTTTTTACTGCCTTCTATGCTTCTTACCAGGATCACATTTCCATAATGCATATTGCACCAAATTACCAGGTTCCCTATGGTACAAAGTTCTAATGACCTCGGATTTGGCATTTAAAGTGCATTATGATGTGTCCCCCTACTTCTTTTTCCACCAAAATTGAATCATTGGTCCATTTATACTTTTTTAAATTTACTGACTCCAAAATAGCATGGAGAGACGATGCACACTGGGGCTGAAGATGCCGACAGTGAATAATCGAGTTATGTAATCTAAGAATAATAAAGTTAGATCGTAACTTTCGTATCTTAAAGGAGAACCATAGGATGGTTTACTATTTTGAATGAACAACAATATGAGGGACGGAGAATACTGAACATCAGCAACTCTCTAAGTTATACCTGTGCTCCTGTGTTCTGTGTTTCGACAAATGAAAGAATATTCAAAACAATCAAGTTTAGAAGGCAAATAACTTTATTGAATGTCCGCCACGTGAGAGGCGTAACTAAATGAATGTTCATGGAGGCCTGAGATGTGTGACCCTAAGAAACAAGACTGACGGTTTAATAAAGAATCAATGAATGGCAAGAAAAAAGGATGAAAATGGTAACATTAAAAGATAAAACACCCTGCTGCAGGATGTGGGAGAAATTTCTACTAACTGCAAAGCAGGTGGTTTGAGGTGTTCATCTGCAAGAACGTGTACTGAAGAAACAAAATGGTGGTTGGCCTATGCTTTTCTCATGAAGCAGAGCAACTCCAGCAGCCTGAGAGAAGGTAGAAAGACACACAGGTTAATTTATCTTGCTCAGAGACACAGAGTCTAAGAAGAATTGAATATGTGAGTGCTATCTTTTGACATGGACAGAAAACTGTTTCTTACCCCACCCCAACCCAAATTTCTAGATCTATTTGGAGACTACAACCTCCCTAAAATAACATGGTGTGTGTGTGTGTGTGTGTGTGTGTGTGTGTGTGTATGTGTGTGTAGCAAATGCATTTTATAAGGCTGGCTCCCCATGAGTAGTAAATAAATTGATAAAGATGTGAGTGGAAAACAAGAGTCCATTCTAAGAATTGTGGTCCTTTTAACAAGAAGTAGAGGAGTAAGGAAAGAAAACCTTTTTACAGAACTTAATATGCTTTTTATGTATTAAATAGTTCTGAAGACAACCCTATATATGAATAGCCTAAACTATGCTGTTGGAAAAGAAATGCAAAACTCCAAAATCTCAGTAATTAAGTTAGTACAACACGAGTTTATTTCTTGCTCATGCCAAGTTTGATTTAGGCAAGCAAAGACTCTCTTCCACTTGGTAACTCAAGGATCCAGACTGTCTTCATCTTGTGATACCACCCAAGTACACTGTGGTAGAAGGCAAACCAGCTCTTAACTGCCTCAGCCTTGCAACGACACATGATGCTTCTACCCCCAGTCCACCAATTAGAACTAGTCGAATGGCCCCCATCACAGCGTGGGAGGCTGAGAAACGTTGGGAAGCTCCTGACCATCTCAGTGAGCATTGTCTCTTTCACATCCCTTGTGTGGAAGGTAATAGCATATGCCCCATGATTTTTACAGATGATGAGAAAGTGGCACAAGGAAAAAATAATGTCTCCAGAGTCACAATGCTAGTAAGTGGCATACCTGATCTTTCAACCAAACAATCTGGTTCTAGAATCCATGCTTTTAAAAATTATATTGTCTTTCAAAAGCAATAGAAATACCAATGATATTATTAATGATTTGTATTAGAAAAACAATCTGTGGATGAAGACAGAAAATCGTCATTTGGAACCCTGAGGGAAATCTCTTTATCCTACCTATTGGCAAGCATCTAGCGCAGACATGTCTCTCTTAGTGACTGTCAGTAAAGTTAAAAAAAACAAAACCAACCTGAGACATATGGGGAAAGTACTGAAAACCCAAGATAAAGGGAATAAGAGATTGACAAATCCAGGAGTCTCTTCTCTAGAGCAGGGGTGGGTAAACATTCCTGTAAAGGTCCATCTAGGAACTATTTCAGGATTTACAGAACCATACAGTTTCTGTTATGACTACCCAACTCTGAAGAACAGCAAGAGAGCGTTTCCATAAGTGAAAGGGTATGGCTGTGCTCTTATGAAACTTTATTTGCAAAAACAGATTTTGCCCATGCTGTAGTTTGCCAACCCCTGCTCTAAAAAAAGAAACCGAGAAGGAATATAAATGATCAGTAAACATTTGAAAAGTATTCTATTTAATAGAAATCCAAGAATTACAAATCTAAACAGTGATGTCACTGTTGTCAGCAAACAACTGACCAATATTTTTAAGAATTTATTGTTAGGAGGGTTTCCGTGAGATGACTTTACATATTTCTGATGACAGTGTGAATAATTATAGTTTTTCTTGGATATAATTTGTGGACATAGGTCAAGAATCTTCAAAGTATTATACACCTAAAATTTTTACTTATGATAATTAAAAAATAATCAAATAGGAGCTCCAGATCTTTTTTTTTTAAACTGGTATTATCATCCCAGCACTACTCATGGTTTTCTAATTGAAAATAAAACATTAATAATAGAAAATGGTTGCATATAATCCAGCAATGGTTGAATATAATATGTAGATTACTGGGGGATGGGTGCAGCAAACCACAATGGCACATGTATACTATGTAACAAACCTACACGATCTGCACATGTACCCCAGAACTTAAAGTATGATCAAGAAAACCCACAAAAAAAAAGAAAAAAAAATTCATATAAGAAAAATGATTGCATATAATACAGCTATGGTTGAATATAATATGCTGTATAATACAGCTATGGTTGAATATAATATGCTGTATTTTCTATTTTATTGTTTTATTTTTTATTTTAAAATCTCATTTTATTTTTTCTTTTAAAATTTTATTTTTGAGAACTATCTAGTGATAGGAAAAATACTTAAGATATCATGCTAAGTAAAAATAGTACAGAATATTATGTATATATGCATAACATATTAACATGTACTCATATATTTGTTTAAATTTTATAACTATATTTAAAACTGCATAAGATAAGGACAGAACAGAAATCATAAGTCGTAATGATCAGTTACGATGCAGAAATACAGGAGAGTCCATCTTTGCTTTTCTGTGTTATTCACATTTTCTACAAAAACATTTCATAATCAGAAAAAAAAATGTATACAATGCAAAGTGAAACTCACCAACTTTTGCATCAGACCTGATTTGAATTTTAGTTCTGCTAAAATCACTAGCTTGTGAGCTTGGGCAAATTATCATATACCTTTAAACTTCTATTTTTTCATTTAAAAAAATACAGATAATAACACCTACTGCAAAAGATTTTTTTCAATGATTATATGAGTTCATATATGTAAAGCCCCTAGCACGTATTAGGTTCTCAGTAAATATTAGTTAATTACACTTTTAGAAAAGCCTATGAATTTGGGATTGCACAGAAAAGGCTGAGAGACTGGGAAACCAGGAGTGTGGGTGGTCATGATAAAAGTTGTAAAAGTTGAAGACAGTGACAGCCAAGAGACCTTTTGTACAGGATTAGGGAAGCAGGGATGCAAGGGAGAGATAGAGAGAGGAGACAGAGAAAGGAAGCAGGTGAGGAGGAGAGAGAAACTGACTATTGTTTCAGAGACAGAGATGCTTTTCCTGGTCAGGATCTGGTGACTGTGAAACAGCTCCAGTCAGGAGTTGAGAGGCAGAACTGAGATGCAAGAAGAGGTACTATGGTTCTTTTTCTGAGTAGGGGCTAAAAGAAAAACCTTCCCCTTGAGAAAACCTGGTAAAGAGGTCCTCAGGGATCAGGGTTCAAGGCCACATGGAGCTAGCAAGTGTTTCTGCCTGGTGAATAGGTGCCCCTTGAAAGGAAGGTCTAGACCTCACCCTAGACCTGACCGCTGTGGGTTTGTTCCCTGGGATTTCCCACTTCGCAGCAAAACCCCTCAACAAAGCACAGGGGATGCAAAAACAAACATATATTTTGGGAGGTGGTGGAAGAGGAAGAGAGACAAGAAGAAAGGAATACCAAAGAGAAGTAGTGAAAAAAGAATTTGGCTCTAATAGTAGGGTCTTGATGAGACTCTTCCTCGTTCCTGGGCAGGTCACTAGGGAATCCTCTGCAGATGACAGAGCCCCTTATATGACACCAGTGGCACCAATCACAGTTGAGCAAACAGCTTCTCAAATGTTTCTTGCTCCTTCTCACCTCCCAGACTGCACCATGTGTATCTTCACAGCAGGTACAATTTTCAAAGGCTTCTTATATTGTCTCTTTCTGACTCTCCTGCTCCCACCTACACTTCACTAAACACACAGTACATGCGTGCACACACATGTCTGCTCTTTCTGGCTACCTCTTTATATGCACCTTTACTTCTCAGCACTAGTGTCCCTTTCTCTGACCTCCCAGGAGAGTCACCCACTGCTCTACAGGGACACCGTACATTTGTCTGTCCCATCCATTCGATTGTGATGGGCTCCTTGAGGACAGAGATAGTGTCTTATGGGCCATTGTGGGCTAGGCTCCTAGTGCAGCATCCAGCACATAATCTAGCAGATCTCTTACGGTCATTTTTTAGCACGCCTCTGTCACCACCATGTCACCTAACAGCTCTTTCCGGTGCCTTAGGACCCGTCTTCTGACACACAAGGTAAAATGACCTCTTAAATCGTAGAGTGAGAAGAAAGAGGAGCTGCAGGCATCAGAGACCTGGTACACAATGAAGAATTGTGGACTCGAGCTGTGGCAGCAGAAAGGACCATGGCTGCAAATCAATTGCGTAATACCGCCCTGTCTCGTGTTCTGCCTGTCCTCCCCTTGGCTTCACGTTTCCTGCAATATTGCAACATGTTTACCAAAGACTAATCCAAGATGAGTATAGAAAATCCGTCTGCCAGTGTCCAGCTTGGCTGGTGGTTCTTGCTCTCCATACCATTTTGAACCTAAATCTGCAGCCCATCTTTTCTTGACAATAAGCCAGCAACCTATTCTTGGTAGAACTAAGGACATGATGTTATCAGTAAGGCAATCAGAACTATTACCTATTGAGCATGTATATACTAGGTGTTTTATATACATCATTTTCGCTGATCCTCACAACAAACCTTTGAGGTAAGCAATACTGTCTCAATGTTGCAGATGAAAAAAAATTAATGAGGTTTGAGTAACTTGCCCAAGGTCACACAATTAAAAAGTGTTAGAGTCAGGATTTGAAATAAGTATTTCTGTATCATTTAAACTGTACTGCCAAGAACCAGGGATGTAAGAAATTTACTAGAGATTGCTCTGAAAGCCAAAAACTTACTTAGGGAATCTGACTTCAAATTAGATGTTCACTTATGATAGTAAGTGACTTACTTAAAAGATCATCATGGATCTAGTTGAACTGTTGATAACTTTGCACCCTTTGAGAGACTTGGGTTGTAGTGGTAGCATCGTAGACCTCAAAAGCATGTTGGAAATTGACCCCAATTAACACCACTGGGCTTACTCAGTTTAGCTGTAATATCATGTAACTGCTACAACATCCTTAAGACCCCAGGTTCTGTTTTCCAGGGTGACTGATGACAGTTTTGTTTTCAGAACAAACAGCTAGAGTGTGATAAGAATTTCCAGTGAATATTTAGTCTCTAGAGATGTCTGTGACCCACATTTTAAGCCCTAGAAAGAAATACAGTACACTTGCCGAAAGGTCTTCCCATGATGTTGGTTCAGAAAAAGATAAACCCAATTAGATATAACCAACAAAGTGAGGAGAGCTGCCGAGCAGAGAAAAATTCTACACCATTAAAAAGGCAGTAAGACAAATCTGCTTTTCTATGGGTTTAAGAGGGCCTGGGGTGACTGGATTAACTCTGACATCTGTGCTCAGATTCAAACGTGTGGTGGAAGAAAAGCTTATAGCTTAATTTTGCAAGACCCAGCATGAAACCTTTGTTGGCCAGTAGGGAGAAGGGGTCTGAGAAAATTGGATTAGAGCTCCTGAAATAAGGACTTGAGCAATGGAGAGGAAAGTGCCATTATAAGCAACTGTACCAGACAAGACTTTTTCCTGTGTGATGTTTCAATTCCAGAAAAGATTACAAGCTGGATAACCAAATCTTTACTGGTCTGGATTTCAACTGGATTCACAGTAACATATCCTGGCCTTGTGATCAAAATGTTCTTAATCAAAATATTTTGAACATACATATTTCTAAAACTTAACCCTATGAGTTTTAAGCTATGAATCCTTTAAAAATAATAAAATGTTGATTTCCAGGGGCTGAAATTTTTTTAATAAAATAAAATAAAATGAATACGCATATTTGGGGGGGAAAAGACATGGAGACTACAATTAAGAGATGTACCATCTATCTTATCATAGTATAAGAAAGAGATAGTAGAGAAAATGTAGAAGAAGGCAATATTCAAAGAGATGGTGACTAAGAATTTTCCTAAATTTATGAGACAGAAATCCTCAGATACAGAAAACCAAATAAAGCAGAAAAAGAGACTCAAGACTACGTACATTGTAAGATACTTCAGAACATCAAAACAAGAAAGGAAAGAAAGAGGGAGGGAGGGAGGAAAAAAGAAGGGAATATAATTTTTTTAATTTAAAAAAAAGAAAGAAAGAAAATCCTGTAAGTAGCCAGAGAACAAGTCAGATTACTGATATGGGAACAAATTTGATTGACATCTAATTTCTCAATAGAGAAAGTAGTGGCTATTTTCAATAGACACAAGCAAAATCAGAAAATAATGGATTTTTTTTTAAGCAGAGAGGAAATAACCATCAACCTAGAATGATATTACCACAGAAACAATCTTTCAAGAACAAAAGCAAAATAAAAATATTTTCAGAAAATACAAATTGAGAAACTCTTTTTAAAGGAATGACTAAAAGATTTACTCCAGAAAGAAGGAAAATGAAACCCAGGGAAGTCTGAGATGTGAGTAGAAATGGTGAGCAAACAAAATGTTAAATGAGTGGATTAATCTAAAGAACTTTGTAATTTCAGGGCTTAAAGACTACAAGAACTAAAATACTGGATAATAATAGCAATTACTCATAAGTTGGGATGGAATGAACAGAATTAAGGGTGTCTTAAGTTGTTTACATTATTTGGGAAAGGACTAAGTGAATGAATCAACTTTAGTCTGTGCTAAATTAAAATACATTCTAAATTTCTAGGGAAAGACTTAAACAATAAAAATAAAGATATCATTTGCAATTAATTGAGGGGAAAAAATGAAATGAGAAAACAAACTCAATACAAACGAAAGTATTTAAAAAGAGAAAAAGATATATGAAATACAAATGGAAATAAAGACAAATAGAAAACACAACATAAAAGGTAAAATAAATCTAAATATAGCTGTAATCACAATAAATGTAAATGCATAAACATTCCAGTTAAAAGCCAAAGACTGTCAGACTGTATTTAATAAAACATTTACTTACAAGACAGCCAATTAAAAACTAGGGACATAAATAGATTGAGACTAAAAGGATGAATATTATCATGCAAATACTAAATAAAATCTAAATTAATATCAAACAAAATCAACTTAAAGAAACAAAACATTGTTTAAGGCAATAAATCACTATATAGTTTTTTAAAAGTTAAAGTTGCTAACAAGGTATAACAAATACAAAATTGATAAATCCATCATTGCAGTAAGAGATTTTAGTATGTCTCCCTTAGTAACTGAGGGATCAAGTATGCAAAGGAACCAATAAGAATATTAACTTGATTAATATAATTAACAGGTTTGATATAATGACCATATATGAAAGAATGTACATAAAATTTGGTAAATTGGCATTTTTTTCAAACTTACACAGAACACATATGAAAACTGAATATGTGTAAGGCCTTTAAATAAATCTCAAAGAATTTCAAGAAATCAGAATTCACACAAAAGTTTTTTGACTAAAATGCAATTATACCAGAAATCAATAATGAAACAACCAAACTCTTTTTTTTAAAAAAAATTAAGGACATGCTTCTGAATAACTCCAGTCAAAGAATAAATCATTTAACAATTTTTAAAATTTTAACATGAAAAGAGAATAAAAACATATGTGATACAGCAAAAGCAATGCTTAGGGGAAAATCTGGGGGAAAACGCTTTTCTAAAAAAGAAAGACTAACAAGTTGGCGAGCCAAATATATAACTTAAGAAGTTAGTAGCAGAATATATATAAAGTAGAAAAATAATAAATATAAAAGCTGGAATAGAAAAAGTAGTAAACATAAAAGCTAAAGCTAATGAAATGATAAACAGATTAACTGGAGAATATCATCAAAGCTAATGTGGGTTCTTTGAAAAAAACTAATAAATTTAACAAATCTCTGAAGATATTATGATGAAAAGGAATAAACAATATTTGAAATAATTAATCGAACGTAATTACCAATGCAGAAGAGTGACAGGATAACAAGTGAACATTAATAACAAGCAAATTTGTAAACTAAGATATATAAATCCATTTCGGGGGGAAAATAAGAAAACTAATTCAGGAAGACAGAAAATCTGAATAATCCTACGTTTATTAAAGAAATAAAATCAATAATTTTAAATATTTTTGCAAAGTGAAACTAAAATCCTTGAACATTTTACCACTGAGTTTTACCAAACACTCAGAGAACAGATACAGGTTGAGTATCCATTATTTAAAATGTTTGCTGGCTGGTCAAAGTGGCTCACACTTGTAATCCCAGCACTTTGGGAGGCGGCAGTCAATCACCTGAGGTCGGAAGTTCCAGAGCTGCCCAGCCAACATGGCAAAACCCCGTCTCTACTAAAGAAATTACCCAATCTGAAGAACAAAGAGAAAATAAACTGAAAACATAAAATGTGATACTTAAGCCCTAACATATCAATTGCATTATTGTAAATGATCTGAATGCACCAATGAAAAAGCAGAGGTTGGCAAAATGGTTTTTAAAAAATCACCCAAGTCAATGCTCAAGGACATTTCTGTCAGTGAAAAAAGCCAACCTCAAAAAGTTATATACCGGCCAGGCACAGTGGCTCACACCTGTAATCCCAATGCTTTGGGAGGCTGAGATGGGAGGATCACTTCAGGCCAGGAGTTCAAGAATAGCCTGAGCAACATAGTAAGATCTCATCTGTACAAATTAAAAATAAATAAATAAATAGCTGGGTGTGGTGGCATGTGCTTGCATAGTCCCAGCTAGAGGCTGAAGTGGCAGGATCACTTGAGTACAGGAGGTCAAGGCTACAGTGAACCATGGTTATGTACTCCAGCCTGGGTGACAGAATGAGACCCTGTATCCAAAAAAATTAAAAAGTCATATACCATATGATTCCATTTGCATAACATTGTCAAAATGACAAAATTATGAAAGTATAAAGCAGAGTAGTGGCTGCCAGGGGCTAGGAATGATGAGGGAGCAGGCTGGACATGATTGGGGTAGCCTAAGGGAGATATTTATGGTGATGGAACGGTTCTGTGTGTTGACTTCAGTGATGATTACATGAATTACATACATTATAAAACAGTACAAACTATGCACAGGTATTCTACCAATGCCAGATTCCTGGTTTTAATACTGCTTTATAGTTACATAAGCTATAATCTTTGAGAGAAACTGAGTGAAATGTAAATGGAAACTCTCTGTATTATTTTTACAACTTTCTGTGAATTTATAATTATTTCAAAATTAAAAGATTTTTACAAACCTATAAAGCACATCTTTTCCTGAGTCTTAGGCAGACAGAGGTGAATAAAACAGAGTTCCTGCCTTCAAAGTCCTGCCATCTGATAAACTATATAATCCTTTTGGGGGTGTGGGTAAAACCCAAAGATACAAAAGATAGAAACAGCATTCTTAAAAGGGGTTTGTAGCTATAGGAGTGGCGCTAAGATTATATAGTCTAAAGAGGCCAAGACTCCAAGCATTGGGTTTTTTACTAAAAATTTAAGATTCAAAGTGTTTGCTGGGCTCAGTGGCTCATGCCTGTACACCCAGTCCTTTGAAAGGATGAGGCAGGAGGATTGCTCGAGGCCAGAAGTTTGAGAATAATTTATTATGAAACAGCCTGTGCCTAGGACTGAAGCTAACCCCGCTCCCATCCTCCTCCCCTCAGACGTAACTGCCATCCGGAATTTTGTGTTTATTATATCCTTACTTTTTAAAAACAGTTGACTACAATGTAAGTATTCCTTGACAGTATTTGTTTAGCTTTGCTTGTGTGTTTGTCAATACACTTCTTTTTTTTTTTTTTTTTTTTTCTTTTTGAGATGGAGTCTTACTCTGTTGCCCAGCCTGGAGTGCAGTGGCGCAATCTTGGCTCACTGCAACCTCTGAGGTTCAAGCAGTTCTCCTGCCTCAGCCTCCCAAGTGGCTGAGAGTACAGGCACACACCATGACCATGATGCCAGGTTAATTTTCGTAGCTGATACACTTGCTGTGTACATATCTCCTGGTGCACATGGAAGAGAGTTTCTCTAGGGTACATACCTAGGAGTGGAATTTCTGGGTCATAGGAATGTCATCTCTACTTGTGATTGATAATGCCGAGATGTTTTCCAAAGAAAATGTACTAATTTGCAGTCCCAACAGCAGTATATAAGATTCTGGTTTTCCATATCCTCATTAATACTTACTATTGTCAGACTTCATAATTTTTTTGTACCTAGTGGATATAAAATGAAATCTCATTATCATTCTAATTTGCAAATTTGCATTTCTCTGATTACTAATGAAGTTGAGGGACTTTAAATATGCCAAATAGTCATTTATATTTCTTTCGTGGATTACCTAATCAGGTTTCGGGCGCAGCTTTCAATAGGTTATAGGCATTCTTTGTATATTCCAGGCCCTAGTCCCTTCTTGGTCAGTCAGTTGTTCTGTAAAGGTTTTTCTTCCACTTTGTGGCTGACCATTTTACACTCCTTGTGATATTTTTGGTAAACAGAAGTTCTTTATTTTAATGACATGGAATTTATTAATCTCTTCCTTTTGGTTTGTGCTTTTGTGTCTTTTAATTCCATAGAGAAGGAAGAATTTATTATTAAAGAGATAACTTTAAATCTTTCAGAAAAAAAAAAAATAGGAGAATATCTTTATGACCTCTGGAGAGGCAAGGATTTCTCAAACAAGATCCCAAAAGGGCTAATCATAAGCGGTTGCTATTTAACAACCACTTTTAAGGATTGTGAGGATGAATCAGGAGGAGACTTTTGTTTTCATTATTTCCTTGGAGAAGTAGATTCCCCTGCGTTGCTGTTGAGTGGGGGTAGGCTCACAACAAAAGACTGTCAGATCAGCCAAGGCAGCTGCCAGTGCCCTAGTGCATCCGTCCGTCCCGCCTGCAGGGCGACCACCTTTTCTGGAGGGAGGCAGAGGGACCCACCACAGTTAGTTCACCTTTATTTCTTCTTTGTTAAGCTCTGATGGGGGTCTGTTTCCGCTAATCTTAACTGTGGCAAAAATGCTCCAGGATGTCTATTCTTTCAGTTATATATGGAATTTCCTGGACTTCATTTGATTGCTTGGGATGGGGGCTGAGTAGATGCAGCTATTTCCAGGCATCCTTGCCTTTTCTTTCCTGAAAAACCATTGTGTTAGCAACATAGTTCTAGGTGGGGCAACACTTTTCACATACAGTTTGTTTTTTACTATATAATTTCAAATCAAGTTTTCTTTTAGAAATACGCATGTAGACCTGCAGCTAATGCTATTTTCAACAATCCTCTTTGTAATATATTTGTATGTTTCTTTTAATTGTTTTTAAATCATCTTTATCATTTTTAGGGCCCCTTTTTTCCTGTGCAACTTTATGAGGCTTCCTCTCCCTTCCCCATCACCCCTCCTCCCTTTCCCATATATCTATTTATGGGTCATTATCCTCTTCTCCATCAACATCTTCTCAGCATAACTGAATGCCCTTGGGAGACTGGGCTGGTGAGACTCTGCCTTGATGAATGGATTTCTTTCCACTCTTCAGTAATTGGCTGGCTTCCACTAAGGGCAGCTAATGTCTCTGTAGCTAGTTGGATTAAGTAGATTAGGTTACCAGTATTGCTGCTTATCTCATTCTAGAATCAATGATCCAATTCACATGTTCACCACCTATAAATCTGGAGAAACTATTACACAGAAGCCCTAGTAATTGATTAGTGGGTATTTCCTGAAATGAATCATTTATAAGGTGATGCCTTGATTCCCAGCCTATTTCTGAGGCAATCAGGACCTACTGAGTTGCTTATTTGTTTTCAGTTTGATGACAGCCATTTATTTCTGGTCTAATGTCTGAATCTCACACCCAGTTTCTCAATGTTCTGGCCACCAGCTCTTTCTCATTTCTTTGTGCTTCTTTCTGAAACCTTTTCAGGCAGGTGCCCAGTTTGTGACACAGTTGATCCCCACGATCCATCCGTCTTTTGAATTTGATAGCACTGAAATCGGGTCGTTTTGATCCTTGGAGCAAACCGTAGCCAGGATCCACCTCCTTCTGCCTTTGCCTTCCCAGGTCTCACTGGCCACGCTAGAGGAAAAGCCTGGAGGGGATGTGTAGGTAGACGACCTGACTCTCCTTCCAAGACCTGTATGTCGACAGAGCCTGCCAAAAGAGAAGAGCTGTTCTTCAACATTAGGGTCCGCTTCAGGCTGGAATCCTTTTGTACAATTTATGACTTCATATATGCCAGGCACTAAATTACAGACTGTACCTTCAAATCTGGATGGGGTGGGAAGTCAGGTAATAATTGCTACCACACACCGAGCACTTCTATGAGCAAGGTGATTTGGGCTAAGAGTTTTTCCTACAGCATTTCATTTGATCTTATAGCCATCACATGTCCTGGGTGTTATCATCTCATGCAAGAAACCTAAGGCTGACGGAGGTTATATACATTTTCTGGATCATTAATTAATAAGTGAAGAAATTCAATCAAGCATTGACTTAGCTAACTAAAATGGGTGCAGCATCCTGCCTCCCTCTTGAAAACGTAAGCAATTGGTCAGAATGACGTAGTATTAACAAAAAGGACGTCACAGAAAAGAAAGTTCATGTAGGCTGGATAGCCCTGGGCTATAGAATAAAAGAAAGGGAGTCCTAGAAGCATATAATCCCATGTTTCTCAATTTTTTTTTTTCGTATTGTGGTTAAAAAAAATACATAACATAAAACAAAAGATGGGATGCTTCACAAATCTGTGAAGATACAGCAGGACAGCTGTGATTCTTTGCACAGAAACCACGGCATCCTCTCTGTATTGTTGCTGTTTTAGGATATATCCTATCAAAATGAGCTCTCCCAAACATTTTAACTTGCAACTCACAGTATGAAACGTATTTTACATCATGACTCCATATGCACATCCAACTGTAACTGAAACAAAATTTTACATTGTAATCCTTGTACTTCTTCCGTGCAGTACACTGTATTTTTCTATTAGATTTCTATTAAAAAGAATTCTGGTCATAGCATACTAAGTAGACCTTACAACCTGCAAGTACTGATCTCTGAACATCCACAGATGGGAAAATGGAGGCTCCAGGATGTGTGGGATACCTGGCACAGTGCCTGGCAAAAAAAACCAATCCCGAGTGTCTTTGCTTTATCTCCGTATGCGCCACAGCAAGCCTGTGTTACTGGCAGAGCTGGGATGGAATCCAGGTCTCCCAATTCCCAATTTTGAGTTTCTCAGTCAAGAAAAGTTTGTCAATGAGGAAGGATTTTCTCATGGAAGAGTTTCTTCACAGGGGTGGGCAGAAGTGGAAAGAAACTGCGTTTGTGGAAGACTCACACTGCCCAGCATGGGCCTTGCCCGAGGACACAGCATGCTGCAACAGGACTGTCTAATTCTAAAGTCCACACTCTTTTTGTGGTTGTCTACCCTGGTTGCTCCGTTGAACCTCCTAGGAACTTATCAGCAATACCAATGCCTGGGCTATGCTCATCAATTTAATTGGATTATTTAGAGGCGGAGTGTTTTCTAAGGATCCCCAGCTCATTTTAAAGCAGAGCTACCACCTCCACGCAGTGTCGAAGACACGTCCTAACACTGTCCTCACCAATCCTTCCAGCCTCAGTTGCAAGGCTGCCCTCTGGACCCCAGGGAGTCCTCACTCAAAGCCACAGTCAGAAGTAACTGCCCTTCCCTTGGATCTCTCTAGCATTCATAGATCCCTTTATCCGATGCTGACCTGCCCTGCTGCATGATGCGTGCTTATGCCTTACTGTTGTATCCAAGTGCAGAATAAATATTTACAGTATGCCCTTTGCTCAGATGGCTCTTCTCTAAGCCATCCAGAATTTTCAACTCTCCTGTGATTTAGCTGTAACTCCTAAAGAGGGTGATTAAATTCTTTCTAGTTCACGTACTATCTCGGGTAGATTTTTTCTTTTTTTTTAATTCTCCCCAGGATCAGTTCCACAGAGGACAAAAGGAACTCTCAGTTCACAATTGCAAAATCTTAACCAGTGAGGACCAGCCACTGAAGGTGGTGAGACTGCTGTGTCCCGTCCCACGTGGCTGGGCTTTCTCTCCCCTCCAGTCCTCTCCTCTGGGTTTCCAAATCTTCCAGGATTTCTGACAAGGCAGTGTTGCCCAGGGGGCGGCGCCCTGGGCAGGAGGTAGGGAAGATGGACTTCCTGTCCAGGTCGTGACCATCGGTGTGTCGCGCCCTGGGGCCTCACTTTTCCGTTTTGTGAGCTGGGAACGACAACATTCCTAACTCAATTGTCACCCTCCGCTCCTTTCCCCTCGGGGATTATATAAGAATCTTTATACATGACAACAAGCTTTGTTCAGGTCCTTGAGCTTTTCTGAGGACAGCTTTGTATAAATATAAGACACCTTTTGTTATTGTGTGTGGCCCAAGGGATTTCCAAAAAGAAGCGGGGAGCCAGCGATGCTCATTTTCAAAGGCAGAAAATAGCTTTTGGAAAAACAACCTGATGCGTGGAGCACGATGTTCTTTTCGAGTAGACAGAATTATCTTTCCCAGGCAGCCATGATGACGAAACACCTGGTGCACACGTTTCCTGCCCCTTCACGTGTTTTGAAAGAAGGAGACTTTTACCCTGACCTGTCAAGCAATGACCTTCATGAACTTCTGTCCACGGACTCTGGCTGTTATCTCGGCTTGCTTCTGTGGATTTAAAAGGTAAACATAGCTGATCCTCACTAATAGGGCATCTTCTTCTCCAGATACCACCCAGACCTTATCAGATCTACACATGCATCTCTTTTTCCTTAAAATGCAGCCGCTGGACTGGGACTCACCTCACTGATGTCAGGGGCTAAGAACCAGGGACTTCCTGCCTTCAGCCCAACATTGCGTTGGGTGCTGGTGAGGAGATCAGAGCCCTGAAGACTTGATCCTGGCCCGGCAATGACTGGAAAATCTTTTGGGGGGTGGAAACAAAATAAAGTCACTGAAAACATTTAGAGAACTATACAAACCTGTAATAAAATTTACTGTCTACCTCGAAGGCTTGAAAGTGTTAAAAGAAAGTAGAAATCCGTGTAGGAAGGTTCCATGCAAGAATACCAATACATGTAGAAGGTGCTCAGTGGCATTAGTTACATCAACGAAGGAAACCTGAAGTGGATGAAAAGCGTTTGAAATGGTGGAGGAAGGAGCCAACATCTGCAAAAGCCGTGGAGCACGGTAGTTTAAGTGTTGATTGTGAAACAAGACAGACAGGCCTGAATGTGCCGCTCACCAACTGTGTGATTCTGAGCAATCTGTGTCACCTCTCCAGCCTTCACTTTCTTCTTCCGCAATAAATGACAACAATACCTCCATCATAGGCTCAGGGGAAGAACTGAATGAGATAAATAGAGGCAAAGCTCTTAGCACAGTGCCAAGCGTGGGGTAACTGTTCGAACAATGTTGATTATTGTTGTTGTTTATATTATTATTAGGGAAAACATGAACAAAGGCAGGAATTAGTCTGTGCATGTGAAAATATATCTTCCCTACAATAATAATAATCAAAATACTTGGTATTGTTATTTAAAATCCCATCTCCCGGGCTAGATGAGATGCCATAAGTCATGATGCCACACGTCGTTAGGTCTCTTAAAACTGTTGCATGGTACATAACACAGAATTTGAGCAGAAAGAGCCTTCCCACTGCAATATTGTGAAGGAAAGAGCATATATTAATGACCTCCCTCCAGTTCTGATTTCTTGCCTCTTTCCTTTCTTTCCGCACTCTTCCCCATCCCCACTACTTCCATTTCCCCCGCAGTGGAAGGTACCACGTGACCTCACATTGTCTCTTCCCAGCACCCCCACCGCACTCCCTTCCTACCCTTTCACCCGAATTTAAAATCTCATCTCCCAGGCTGGATGAGAGCCTGGTGAGTCAGAGGAAACGGGACTGTCTTGGTGGCCTCTCAGGCAATGGTGATAGCATATGGGGTCTGGGGCAGAGACTCCCTGGGTTGTTTCTTGATGTAATAAGGCATAGATGGGTAGCTACTCACCTCTGACATGTGGAGCACTCAGCAAGTAAACTTCCAGTTCCCTTACAAATCAAATGTTCAAGTGAGAACTTAAGAAATTCTTCATTTTCCTAATGGAAGAAACACAAAGGCCGTAAGTAAGCCACGATGCCACAGCTTGACAAGCAGATGCTTGTCAAGTGCTGTTCCATACTGTTGCATGGTTTGTGCACTGCACACAAAAGCCTGACATAGGCATCTGCTTGTCAAGCTGTGCACCAGTGGGACTATGGGCCCCCACGCTGCTTCCTTCCCAATTCATCCTGTGGATGACAGTCATGATCCTGCTGAAATGATCTTGACCACATTTCAAGTTCCATAAGGCTATCTTGGCTCCAAATTACCTACAGAATAAAACCTCAAGTTTCTAGCCTGGCAGAGAAAGCTCTTCACATCCATCCCTGCCTTCCTCTCCTCATCTCCTACAGTGATAAACCCCTCCTCAGTTCCAGTTCCCCCCAAACACCATACCTTTCAAAACGTTGTCCTTCAATCTGAACACGTTCGCCAACATTCTTCACCTGAGAAACTCGTCCTGCTCTGCTAGAACCTCCTCCAGTATCATTTCCAAAGTAAAACTTTTCCTGTCTTCTCCAGCCTTCGGACTCTGCAGTTTATACCTCAAATATTTAGCACATAGTGGAGGCTTAGAAATATTTCTTAAATGAATAAGTTCTAACTTCAGTAATAGCATTTATAGAGAAGTATGGGAATTGTCCTATTTTCTTGTTGGTTTCCTCATCAGACTGTGAGGTTCTCAAAAGGGTGAGGGGAGGGGAGATTTTGTCTATTGTTTCCATACCCTCAGAACCTAGTACAGCAACTCGTATCATAGGCTTAGAGCAAAGCTTGACAATTGAATGAAATTCTAAGATATCTTTTGCAAAATGCTTTTTTCTCATCCTACATTCTTTCATGATTAGGCTTCTCTTCTCTCTTAATGTTGTGTGGAACGCAAGGGAGGAGAATAGGAATCTTTTCTTATCTTACATCTCCAGAATATAGGTGAGAATATAAAAAGTAGGGCAGGGGCAGGAAGCCTCCTGTCTGAGGTCGGCTGCAGTTCATTCTCCATCTGGTCCCACAGATAGCACGGGAACAAGGATAGCCTCACAGAATTGTCCCAATTTCAGGCAAGGGGGCTGGGCTTTTATACCCTTGTATTAGTGGTTGGCAGCAAACCACACCCAGAGGTTGGGGAATAACCTCTCAGGTATTTCTGGGTGGGACAGCTCCTATAGGCCAAGGGCGAGGCTTCAGTGAAAGGTGCAGCTGCAAGCTATTGATCACCAACACCCACAGAGCTAAGTGACAAGAGAGCTCATTTGGTAAACAGATACGAGCAGCACTGCAACAGCCCCAATCAACCCGTAAAACTAAGGAAGATGATAGAAAATGTTTACTACAGAAGGGTCATCCAAGCCTTTAGTTAAAACCTATCTACTCCTGCTTGATCAACAAGTCTAAACAACCTAGGTTATCTAAGCTGATTCCTCACTTTTTTTTTTTTTTTGAGATGGTGCCTTGCTCTTATCACCCAGACTGGAGTGCAATGGCACAATCTCAGCTCACCGCAGCCTCCATCTCTGGGTTCAAGTGATTCTCCTGCCTCAGCGTCCCCAGTAGCTGGAATTACAGGCACGTGCCACCATGCCCAGCTAATTTTTGGATTTCTAGTAGAGGCGGGGTTTTGCCATGTTGGCCAGGCTAGTCTCGTACTCCTGACCTCGTGATCTGCCTGCCTCAGCCTCCCAAAGTGCTGGGATTACAGGCAGGAGCCACTGAGACCACTTGATTCCTCACTTCTTAACGAATTAGAACGAACAAGAGAGAAGAGGGAGCAGGACTCCTTAACGGTAAGTGCACCAATAGAAGCAAATAAGAAACAGGAACTCCAAAAAGCACAGCAGACTGCAATCTTGTAGTGTAGAGCCCCAGAGGGTTGTGAATTAAAGAAAAGACTGAAAAAAATTGAGATTTACAGTGATGCCCTAAGTCAAGAAGAAAATGTTAAATAAGCCATATTTGGCATTCTGTGTTTAAGAATACTAGGTGATGTGCAACATGATTTTAAATGTTGTCATTTAAAAGTCAGAAGTTTCAGCCAGGCTCAGTGGCTCCTGTTTGTAATTCTAGCACTGTGGGAGGCCAAGGCTGGAGGTTTGCTTGAGGACAGAAGTTCAAGACCAGCTTGAGCTTGAGTGAAACTCTGTCTCCACAAAAATAAAAAAATAAAAATAAAAACTTTGAAAGTTTTAGGAACATTAACAATCACATGGACATTTTATTATTGCCGTATATCTTCTTCCCTGCCAGCCTGGATAAGTGGGGTGTTACTGAACTATATCTTTGAGAACTTCTGGCACCCAGGAGTCCACCAAAGTTTCTTAAGGGTAGCATAATTTCCAGTTTGTTTAAAAGTTTCCGTAGTTTGTAATCCACCTAGCACCTGTGATTAAATAATCAGGGCTGCTAGAAACCCTCTGGAATCACCACGTACACCCACGCATGCATCAGTCTGATATGAAGAGAGCTTTAGACTAGAATGGGACACACTTCAAGTTCCTCCCCTGTCATTAACATCTGTGTGACCCTAACCAAATCATTTATCTTCCCCGAGACTCAGTGTCTTCATCTGTAGACCGAAAATAAATATTAATATTTATTATACTATTAATATTTCTTGTGTTGTCTTACATATACTATATATTACATATATTTACATATATGTAGTCACATATATAATTACATATTAATGTATTATATAACGTATTTTATATACTATATTAAATACTTATAATTATGTATCAACATATTATATAATTACATATATAATATATAATAATCATATGTTATATTATATTTATGATATTATGTCTCATCAGTCTGTTGTGATGAGCAAATGAGATCATGTTTATGAAGTTGCTTTCTAAAGAGCAAAATATAATCTAAATGAAAGCGGAGTATCTCTTCCCTTTCTTCCTCCAGTGAACTCTGAGATAGTTTTTCTACATCCACAAAACTGGTGAGATGCATATTGATGCCATTTCTAATAGATTCAGTCTGTAGGAGTCCACTACCACCTGGCCTCTTATTCTGCCATCCCAGGGGGTGACCTGGACCCCCATTTCTAGCTCCTGTTTCAGAATGACTGCCTTTGGAGAACGGGGTTTCTCAGGAAGGACATTGCACAATCAGAAAACGCTGATCTGCCAAGTCTGTAACATTTTTTTCCTGGAGCACTTTCAGGAATGTGTCACAGGAGGTGGGGGAGATGGGCAATGGAACAGAGAGTACTAGGCACCCGCAACCAGGTAATAAAATGTTCAAGCATTCCTTTTCCAAATCTAATGAAGACATCAATCTTCATTAAGTCAAAGGGTCTGGGGTCCGCAGTGGTGAGATTTACTGAGCCGCTTCAAAAACGCTGGAGAAACAATGACCAAAATGCAGGCCATAGAGTGACAGGCAGTGGATTCTAGAACTCGATGATGTCTATTTTCAACAAGTGTTGAATTTGCCAATAGCTATTAGCCCTAAACACAATCCTGCAGCTCAGTGTGTGATGGAGCCAGCTTGCACTGGCTCAACAGAGCTGACTGTTCATGGTCCTTTCCAGGCATGCTCAGGAATGTCCTGGTGGAGCTTGTAACTGGCAAGAGTGGCACTGTTTACATCATGAAAGTCAGCAGGTGCCACAGACTCTTCCCCCAAAGGACCCTGTTGCCAGCACACTGTTGCTTACTGTGTATTCAGATGCCAGTTAAATGCGTGGAATCCTGAAATCACTTTCAGAAGAACAATGTTGTTCTTAAATTTTCATGTAAACCATTGGGGGAAAAAAAAAGTCTTATGTCTATATAGCTTCGCTTTTATATTCCAAGTTCATCGTCCTCATATAGCCTCTCTTTCAGGCTGACTGTGGAAAGTGGCTGCTTCTGCCCTGAGAAACATCTGGGGCACTGTTACGTCCTTGACGTTGTCAACTTCTTTGCTTTTTCCATGTTTCTCAGGCTCTACCCTCCACCCGTACAGAGGACACCTCCAAAAGCATTTTTTTTTTCACAGTGAGTATACCTTGAGAGCTTGAGGTGTCCGATAGATACATGGGGGCAGGATGCTGTTCTTGCTTGGAGGCATTTTGCAAAGCAGATTGGATCCAGCTGAAAGAAACCAACCTTATTACAATATAGTTTTCTTCTTTCTTTTAATATCAAGTTTGTAGCATACATGTAATTACAGTCCTAAATGAGAAGGAGAGACAGAAAATCAGGCAAAAAAAAATGCTTGAAGAAATAATAACTGGAACTTTACAAATTGGATGAAAACATGAACACATGGATCTAAGAAGTTCAACAAGTCTCATGCAAGATGAATATAGAGAAAGCCACTCAACAAACGACAGTCAAATTGATTAAACATAAACAGAAAGAGAACATCTTAAAAGCAGCCAATGGGCCAGGAGCGGTGACTTGCGCCTGTAATCTCAGCACTTTGGGAGGCCGAAGCAGGCGGATCATGAGGTCAGGAGATCGAGACCATCGTGGCCAACATGGTGAAACCCTGTCTCTACTAAAAAATACAAAAATTAGCTAGGTGTGGTGGTGCGTGCCTGTAGTCCCAGCTACTTTGGAGATTGAGGAAGGAGAATTGTTTGAACCTGGGAGGTGGAGGTTGCAGTGAGTCAAGATCGCGCCACTGCACTCCAGCCTGGCTCCTGGCAACAGAGGGAGACTCTGTCTCAAAAAAAAAAAAAAAAAGACAGCCAATGCCAGCCGAGATCACGCTGCTGCACTCCAGACTGGTGACAAAGCGATACTCTGTCTCAAAAAAAAGGCAACCAAAAAATAAAAACGTATATACCAGGAACAATGATATAAATGATGGCTAATTTCTTTCTCTTTTTTTTTCCTGACATGGAGTCCCACTCTGTCACCTAGGCTGGAGTGCACTGGCACGATCTCTGCTAACTGCAACCTCTGCCTCCCAGATTTAAGTGATTCTCCTGCCTCAGCTTCCTAAGTAGCTGAGATTACACTCCTGTACTACCACACTCTACTAAATATTTGTATTTTTAATAGAGATGGGGTTTCACCATGTTAGTCAGGCTGGTCTCAAACTCCTGACTTCATCTGATTTGCCCACCTCGGCCTCCCAAAGTGCTGAGATCACAGGCATGAGCCACCACACCTGGCTGAATGATGGTTAATTTCTTTTTGGAACCTGTGCAAGACAGAAAACGTATCAGAAGACAATGGAATAGTATCTTTAAAGGAAATATAACTGTTGCCATAATATTCTATATCCACCTAAGTAAAATTCTTCAAAGAAAGGTAAAATAAAAACATTTTCAAGTGAAAGGCTGAGAGAATTTACTACCAACAGACCTACTTCTGTGAACAAATGTTAAAGAAAAATGTTTGCATTAAAGATAAGAAATACCAGATAAAAACTTGGGCATGTAGAAAGAAAGACAGAGGAAAATGATTAATGAACTTCCAGTTTCCTGTCAATTATGAGAGCAACTTAGAAGTCACCATTCTGTCCTAACAGGTAAAAAGTTGGGCAAACTGTTAATTAAACAACCTTTTCTTAGCTCCATCAGAGAAATGAAGTCACAAGGAAAACCAGTGCCCTCAAAATTGAAGAGACAGGTGAATACAGAGAACCACAACTTACTAAAGCAGAACCTCATGAGCAGAAACCCCCTTGGGAACAAGTACTGCCGTAGAAAAACCTAAACTATAATTGATAAATTGCTGGAAACTCAGTGCAAATAAACTCTGAGAGTTAAAAATTCTCAGGGAACCCTGTTACAGGAAGGCTCCCAAACTTTTATGAGTTTGACCTCCAAGAGATCTACCTGAGTAGGGTGAAGATCTACTCCTCCTGAGTAGATCTCCTGAGGTCAAACTCGTAAAAGTGAATATTGAATATTGGGGAAGAGGAAAAAAATCCCCTGTCCTCTGGCAGCAGGGAGGGGAAAAGGAATTATTTTGTAATATATCAGAACATTCTGTTCTTCATAAGACTTGCCCTAGGGAGAAATTATATTAGCAGAGACTGACCTCCTTGGGTTTTATCATTACTGTAATACCAAAACCAGACAAAGACATTATAAGAAAAAAGACCCTGCAGACCAATTTCACTCATCAACATAAACGCAAAAATTCTCAACAAAATATTAGCAAGTCAAATCCAATCATGTATAAAAATAAGTATACACCATGATCAAGTGGCATTTGTCCCAGGAATGTAAGGCTGGCTCAACGTTTGAAAATTAATTAATATAATCTATCATATCAACCAGTCAAAGAAGAAAAGTCACATGATCATATAAATAGATGCAAAAAAAAAGCATGTGAAAAATCCAATGGCCATTCATCATTTAAAAAAAAATTCTCAACAAACCAATAATGAGGGAAAATTTTCTCAACTTGATACAGAACATCTAAAAAACCCTGCAGCTAAATTTTTACTTAATGGCAAGAAACTTGTAGCTTTCCTGCTAAGATCAGGAACAAGGCAAGGATGTCCTCTCCTCCCATCACTGCTTTTCAGCATCGTACTGGAAGTCCTAGCTAATGCAATAAAGCAAGAAATGATAATAAAAGATATACCAATTGGGAAGGAAGAAATAAAGTTGTCTTTATCACAAATGACACAACTGTGTACATAAAAAAATCCAGAAGGAAGGGCAAATTCTTAGGATTAGTAGGCAATTAGAGGAAGGTTGTAGGATACAAAGTTAATATACAAACATTTCTTATATCTCAGCAATAAATGTGGAATTTGAAATCAAGAACACATCACCATTTATATTATCATTAAAAAATAATATATTTATATATGAACATTATAAAATGTGTTCAACATTTATATGAAGAAAACTCTGATGAAAGATATCAAAAAACTAAATAAATGGAGAGATATTCCATGTTCATGAATGGGAATACTCAATATTACCAAGATATCAGTTCTTTCCAACTTGATCTGTAGATTGAATACAGTCCCAGTCAAAATCCGAGCAAGTTATTTTGTGGACATTGACAAACTGATTCTAACATGTATATGAAGGGGCAAAAGAGCCAGAATAATCAACTCAATATTGAAAGAGAAAACAATGTTGGAGGACTGACACTACCTGCATCAAGATTTACTATAAAGCTACAATACTTCAGGCAATGTGGTATCAGTGAAAGAACAGACAAGTAGATCAATGAAACAGAATAGACAGCTCATAAATAGACCAACATAAATATAGTCAACTGATCTTTGACAAAGGAGCAAAGACAAATGGAGCAAAGATGATCTTTTTCATAAAAAAATTCAAAATGGATCATAGACGTAAATATAAAATACAAAACTATAAAACTCCTAGAAGATAACACAAGTGAAAATCGATATGACCTTGGGTACAGTGAAGACTTTTTAAATTCAACACCAAAGACATTATCTATGAAAGAAATAATTGATAAGTTGAACTTCAAAAAATTTAAAGCTTTCATTCTACAAAAGATATGGTTAAGAAAGCAAACAGACAAGCCATAGAATGGAAGAAAATCTTTGCAAAAGACATGTTGATAAAGGACTGTTATCCAGAATACACAAAGAACTCTTAAAATTCAACAAAAATAAAAATAATTCTATTTTGAAATGGGTAAAAGGCCAGAACAGACACCTCACCAAAGAAGATATACAGATGATAAGAAAGCAAATAAAAAGATGTTCAATGTCATATATCACTAGGGAATAGCAAATTAAAACATCAGTGAGGTACCATTACATACCTAGTAGAATGGCCAAAATCCACTAACAATCACAAATGCTAGTGAGAATGTGGAGCAACAGGAACTCTCATTGTATCCGCATACTTAGTACCGCCATTTTGGAAGACAGTTTGGCACTTTCTTACAAAGCTAAACATACCCTAACCATATGATCCAGCAATTGCATTTCTTTGTGTTTACCGAAATGTACTGAAATTTTATATACACACAAAAGTCTGCACACAGCTATTAATAGAATTTTTTTATAAGCCAAAACTTGGAAGCAACCAAGGAGCAGAGAGCAGCCGTTGCTGCTGTGCCCTTTCTGAATTCCTGATCCATTCCTGATACATCATTAACCTTTGGAATAATTTTTTATGAAGAAATAGATAACCAGAACACTAACCGCATCAATAATTATACTAAATGTAATTTATGCTAAATGAGTTGTCAAACTCAACAAATCTACACTTAAGATTTATGCATATTCTTATTACTAAATTTTACATTAAAAGAAAAAACTACAATAAATACAAAACTCTACTTAATGTTATGCATGCTGAAATACTTAAAGGAAAACATACCAGTGTCTGCAATTTACTTTGTGATAAAATAAAGAAAAGATCAATTAATAGAGGGATAAATAGATGAACAGATTAATATAAAGCAAATGTAGTTAAATGTTAGTAGACCTGGTGTGGGAGTGGTATACAGGTGTTTACAATTCTTTCACCTATGCTGTAGCTTTGAGTTTTTCATAGTAAAATGCTAAAAATCGAAAACACAAAGAAGCCAGAAAGTTATTTAGGAAAGGAGTAGAGGACAGACAGAAGGTGAGTAGCTAGAGAGCTGCTCCTTTTTCTTTTCTGTGACCTGTGCTTTACAGTTAGAAGAAAATGCTTCTATAAAAACTGAGTAAACAAAGAACCCAGTAGAGCGGGATTTTACAGGATATCTATATTAAGTGATTTTCAAATCCTTCCAGAAGATGTCGGAAATGCCCAGGTTCCTGAAGTTGTAGGAGATTTCCTTGTCTGAATTTGCCATGGTGTGTTCATGGCTTGTGGCCTGTTTGGGATTTACTAGAATTTCCAAATGAAGCAAGCCTTTGCTTCCAAAAACACTCAGATCAAGAGACCTATTGAGAGGATAAGGTCTATAAATGGACATCGCAAAGGATCTTGTTATTCTAATACAATCCAAAGAATGTTTCCTATATAACCCTAAAAAGGATACAAGGTTGTGGCGGGGAGAAGTCTCCTGTAACATAAACTCCATGAAGGCAGAAACATATCTATCATGCTCACCATTGTATCCCCATACTTAGTACAGTGTCTAGCACAAAACAAAGTCTTGTTAAATATTTGTTGGAAAAAATAAAGGAATGATGACCTCTTCTATTGGAAATCGTGGAAAACTTTTAAAATAAATGATCACATTTCAACGGTCCTCTCTACTCTGAACCAGTGGAAACAACTTCCCAGCCAACAAGGTCTTGATCAAATATAGAATTTTATGTCTTTGTCTAAATGGTTAGTATGCCTTCCCAATGAAAGAACAACTAAAACAATAATTCTTACTGCTCTTACCATTTATTGAGCAAGTACTCTAAAGCTAGTAGCTGTGTTAAGCAGCTTATCTCTCCAGTTCTTACAATAATCCTGAAAGGTAGGAATGAGATGAGAAAAGCAGTGCTTAGCCAAGATATTAATTCACTGAAGGATACACTGCTGTAAGACTCAAAGCATTCAAATATAAGCTGCCTGACTCCAAATCTTATTTGCTGCAAACATCTAGCACAGCATATGGTATGCATGTTCTGTGCAACGTAATACATAAATAAATGTAGAAAGGCCATTGTATCTAGATTGCTTTTCCCCATGTGCATATGTGGACAGTTTACTCTTGGCAAACACGTACTGTAGATCGTGGTGCGTGTGTGTGTATGTGTGTGTGTGTGTGTGTGTGTGTGTGTGTGTGTGTAGTAACTGCCTAAACAATTAGAAGGAGGAAGGAAGCACATCCTCCCTGGCCTGTAGCCTCTCTCTTCCTCCCTCCCTGGTCAACAGAAGCCCATCTAAACCAGAAAGCTCTTTCTGCCTCTGGTAGAAATAGTGGCAGCAGAGTCATTATTCTCCACTCAGCACAGTAGTGTATTTTTTGGATACTTGTTCTCAGGAGAGAACTCCTCCTGAGGTTTGTTGTTCCTCCATGCCCTTGATAGACACCACAGAACACAATTCCCCTTACTCACAGATGCTGAATGTGTGTAGGCACTGAATGTGTACAAATGTTCCTGCTCTGATCATGGCCATCCCTAGACAAGAGTGCACGAATAGCACCCATGGGCGGACAAAGGACCATGGACCTGCGGAGGAAGCTCATCCTGCGTAGAATCGAGAAGTACTTAAAATGTCTTCAGTGCAATCTGCCACTCTCTCATTAGTGTCCCTCTTCTCCATGTTGAAAACCTTCCTCCACGGGCCTACTTGAGTACATGAATACATTTTAGATGGCTTTTCCAGAAAAGTGTTTGATCTTCATGTTGAAAACCTTCCCACACCAGCCTGAATTAGGACAAGCATTAAGAGGCCACTGTCAAAATGCCAAACTATTAGAAGTAGAACTCTTGTTTTCTTTTCCTTTTCTTTATTTCTTTACTTTTTTGAGGCAGGGTCTCAGTCTGTCACCCAGACTGGAATGCAGTGGTGCGATCATGGTTCATTGCAGCCTTGACCTCTCAGGCTCAAACGATGCTCCCACCTCAGCCTCTTGAGTAGCTGGGACCACAGGTATGCACCATCAAGCCTGGCTTCTTTGTTTGTTTTTCTTTTCTGTAGAAACAAGCCTTGCTATGTTGCCAGGGCTGATCTGAAACTCTTGGGTTCATGTGATTCTCCAGCCTCAGCCTCCCAAAGTGCTGGTATAACAAACTTGAGCCACTATGCCCAGTCTACAAGTAGACTACCATGTGATACAGGTTCAGTGTTATCAACAGGATTCCATTGCTGAAAACACACTTCATTTCATTAGATGTAAACATCAACCAAAGTAGAAACATAAAATTTCTTTCTATATATTTTCTTTTTAATATGAGATATATCATAATCTAGAATAGCATATTACATATATACAGCTAAAATAATAATTACAATGTTAATACCTATATTAATAACCAAATCCCAAAATTGTCTTGAGGATAATTACTGTATTAGTCCATTCTCACATTGCTATAAAGAGTTACCTGAGACTGGGTATTTTATGAAGAAAAGAGATTTAATTGTCTCAAAGTTCCACAGGCTACACAGGAAGCATGGCTGGGAGGCCTCAGGAAACTTACACTCATGTTGAAGGCAAGGGGGCAGCAAGCACCTTCTTCACATGGCAGCAGGAGAGAGAGAGAGTGGGACGGGGAAGTGCCACATACTTTTAAACCGTCTGATCTCCTGAGAACCCACTCACTATCACAAGAACAGCATGGGGGACACCCATCCCCATGATTCAATCACCTCCTTCCAGGTCCCTCCCCCAACACTGGGAATTATAATTCAGCATGAGACTTGGATGGGACACCAAGCCAAACCATATCCATTACCTAATTCAAGAAACAGATCATAAGCAGTGTCCCAGAAGCCTGTTCACATGACCCTACCCAACTACATCCGCCTACTTCCTCGTCAGAGATAATCACTATCCAATCTCTAGTGATTAAAAATAATCCTAGTCGTTCTTTACAGTTTTAGTATGTTTGTATGTGTCCTAAAACAATATAATTTAGGTTTGTCTGGTTTTGAACTTGGTATAAATAGACTTTGACTACACAAATTCTAGCCATAGGTAGTCTTTTGTCACTCACATCTATCTCTCAACATTGTATCTGTAGAATGCATCTTGTGTTGTTGCTTGTCATACTTTACATTAATTTTGAAATATTTCCTAACTGCTCACCATGTGAACTTTCCCTCATAAGGAATAATAAATGGACTGACGACCTCTTCTTCATTCTAGGTAAATATTCAAATGGTAAGCATGGGTATTCTTCATTGCAACAGATTATCTTGACAGTTTTTGTTGTATATATGACTTGTAGGAATGCCTTTAGAAAGAAAATGGCAGAAATAGTAATTCCATTCTCTCCTTCTTCTCCTTCTCCTTCTCCTTCTTCTTCATCACCTTCTCTTTCCCTTTCTTCTTAAAGATCCCTTGAAAACAGTAGCCTTCATCTTTATTTTTTAGAGACACAAAAATTGTTGAATGTGTGAGTACATGAATAAATTTAAGATGTCTTTTCCAGAAAAATGTTTGACATTCTTCTTTTGTTACATGCAGCTTTCCTGTAACTTCTGATAGGATGCCTGTTAGAAACTGAATATTTGTGTCCCTTCAAAATTTATATATTAAAAACCAGGCACGGTGGCTTATGCCTGTAATCTCAGCTCTTTGGGAGGCCAAGGAGGGCAGATCACTTGAGGTCAGTAGTTTGAGACCAGCCTGGTCGATATGGTAAAAACTAAAAATACAAAAATTATCTGGACATGGTGGCACATGTCTGTAGCAGTCCCAGCTACTTGAGAGGCTGAGGCAAGAGAATTGCTTGAATTCAGGAGGCAGAGTTTGCAGTGAGCCGAGATAAAGATCATGCTACTGCCCTCCAGCCTGGGTGACAGAGCGAAACTCCATGTCAAAAAAAATATATATATATATATGTATATATATATATATATATATATATATATATATATATATGCCTTAACCTCCAGTCTGAGTGTATTTGAAGTAAGGAAGTAACTGAGGTTAAATGTCATAAGAGTGGGACCCTGATTCAATGGGACTAGTGTCCTTAGAAAAGACATCAGAGAGCTCACTCTCTCTCTCTCTCTGTCTCTCTGTCTCTCTCTCTCTCTCTCTCTCTCTATCTTTCCTCATGAATGCAATGAGGAAATTCTGTGTGAAGACACAACAAGAAGACAGCCATCTACAAGCCAAGAAGAGAGCCTTCACTAGCAATTGAACTGGCCAGAAACTTAACCCTGGACTTCCATCCTCCAGAGCAGTAAAAATAATAAATTTCTGCTACGGTGGTCCAAGCAGACTATACAATGCCTACGCTTGCCTCCCTGAATTTATCAAACCAATGTGTCGGTTCCTTAACACATTTTGCTCAGGATGATAACTTTTCCTTTGAGGCCTTACCACTGGTAAAAGAGAAATAATACCTTTACTTAAATCTTCTCTTAGTACGGAAGCATTGGAATTCACTATTGTGATCATGCGTTGAAACAGTTGAAGTTTTACATCTCACAGACAAGAGTCACACGTTCTCATCTCTGTTGACTGCGTTAATTTAATGCCAACAGAGTTGATCAATAGTCATTTTGTTTCCACTCTCAGGCAGCCATCAAGAGGTTTGGGGATTGACTGAATACACCTCACCTGAAACCTGTCATAGCTATTTTCAGTTCTGGTCTTTTCCATGGTGAAAAATAGGTCATCTTAAAACAATCCTTTCTATTTATCAGTCAAGTTTCCCTCAAAGACAGAAACATTTTCTGCAATAAGACACAATTGTAGGTCAATATAATATGCCACACAGATATAGGTAGCTTCCTCCACCTCTCAAACACATAGAAATGATGAGTTAGAAAATATGGGATCCACAGCAGATATTTAAAAGAAAGCAAGAAAATCTTCAGGTGCCAGAACCCTGACACGTAACTAAATACCTTCAGGTATTTCTGACCTGAAGGTTTTTGGAGCCTGGAATGTGAATCCCTAACAAGGATAGGAGATAAGGTACTTACATGTCAGGGAGGAAGACCTGGGCTCCCTCATGAAGTCAGGGGACAGGAAAGGTTATCTTGGTGCTTGGGAAGCACCAATAGAGTAAGCTGGGCATCTGGTTATGAGCGAAAAGGAATGAAAAGAAATAAATCACTTGTGAGAAATTAGAACCTAAATCTCGTATGAGTACTACAGGAATTTCGAGCTAAGAAACTGACAAAAAAAAAAGATCCAGGTCTAGTAATATCTATAGGAAGCTGTCAGAGGCATATGTGGAACCACCATAAAAGACTCCTCTACAGCAATCTTAGACTTGAATGAAAACCGCATGACAATCAAACCACTGGTGAAGCTGGGTTCACGGAAATGAATGATTTAGAAGACGTATCAAAGTAGAATGTAATAGTATTAGAATTACTACTATTAAGAATATTAATAACTAACTTTTTGGAAAGATTCAGCCATTGTTCTAAGTGTTTTATATACAACAGTTCATGTATGAGTTACCCATTGCTGCATTTAAAAAATCAACTCATAACTTAGATACCGAAAGCAACAACTTATTATTATCCCACAGTTCCTCTGAGTCAGAAATTCAATGTGGCTTAACTGGGTGCCACTACTTCCAGTCTCTCACAAGGCTACAAGGAGGGAGAATCACTTGAAGCCAGGAGTTCAAAGCCAGCCTGGGCAACATAGCAAGACCCCATGTCTACAAAACATAATTTAAAAATTAGCCAGGCATGGTAGCATGCACCTGTGGTCCCAGTTACTTGAAAGCCTGAGGCAGAAGGATTGCTTGAGCCCAGGAGTTTGAGGCTGCAGTGAGCTATGATTGGGCCACTGCACTCCAGGCTGTGTGACAGAGCAGGACCCTGCCTCAAAAAAAAAAAAAAAAAAAAAAAAGAGGAATAAATACATTTAGATTGTTTCCAAAAGCTTACTATTTTAAATAATGCTGCCAATAAAATGTTCGTGCAGGTAGCCTTCTCCCTACTTTTGTTCAATTCGATTTAATTCCTCAGTATAAATTCCTAGGAATAGGAATTAGTACATATACATTTTTTAAGGTTTACACTACAGCTAGATAAATCCATGGTCTACCTAAGTGACTTTCCTAAGGTATTGTACCACTTGGTGATAAATTAGCAATAGTTGTTAAAGGCTTTAGAAATGTTCTTGACCTTAACTTTGCTTCCAGGAATAGATCTCCAAAAGAAAATAAATGGACACAATGAATGTTTATCAAATCACTATTTATAATAAAACATGGACAAGAAATAAATGTCAAACAACAAAATACAGGTTATTAAGGCGCATTTCACAATGGAATACTGTGTGACCATTGTACAGTGGCATGTGCCTGTAGTCCCAGCTACTGGGGAGGCAGAGCTGAGCTGGGAGGGTTACTTGAGCCCAGGAGCTGTAGGCTGTAATACACTGTACCATCATCTACCTGTACCAAGTTCAGCATTAATATGGAGGAAGGGACCACCAGGTTGCCTAAGAAGGAGTGAACCAATCCAGGTCAAAAACCAAGCAGGTCAAAATTCTCACGCTGATCAGTAGTAAGGCATACCTGTGACTAGCCACTGCACTCCAGCCTGGGCAGCATAGCGAGATCCCTATCTCTTTAAAAAAAAAAAATCAGAATTTACAAGAGTATTTAGTAATATGAAGAAATGTTCACATTGTGTTTTTAGTAATAAAGTAGATTTACAAAACACCATGTATATTATAATCTCATGCTATTTACATATATGCGTGTATATATGTATATCTATGTTTGTATTTATATATAAAAAATACAATGTCCTATATAAACATATACATATTAAATAGCTATATGTATAGTATAAAGATATATATGGTTAGATGTCAAATATTAGTAATGTTATCTCAAGGTAAAAAGTAATTGATTATAATATCTTGAATTTTTTTTTATTTTCACAAAGAACATGTAGTACTTTTGTGTCCCCCAAAAAACGCAGTGAAAAGAAAAATAAACCAAACATTTCATTCCAGTTCAACTCATCCTCATAGAAATGACAGTCTGGTGGGCACTGGTTGCCTACTCTCATCTGTGCTTCCTTTTCCTTCATCAGGAAGCCAGTTTGTTTAGGCACACAGTCAAATGCTTCATGGTGAAGCCTTAGGCTTTGGCCATCCCACCCCAAGTTCCAAGAGGAACTCTGATTGGTCTAAGGATAATCCCATTATGTCTCACTAATGCTAGTGCCCAAGTTACCAATGGGCCACCTCTGACCAAGGAACTGTGAGGCGAGGTCTGAGGTAGGGACGAGAGCTTCTGGGGATCATTTACTTGCTTCTGAGAGAGAGCTCAGGATGAGATCGCATCTCTCCTTCCTGCATGTTTATCGTGTTTGGGCCAAAAAACAGCCATCTTGCTCCCGGTGTGATGCTGAAACTGCCACTGAAGACAGGAAAGCAAGAGATGGGAAAACCTGGGTCCTTGAAGGTTTCACTGAGCTGCTCTCTGTCCAGACTTCCTGTTTTTTCAGATGAGGAGTTTTCTTATTGTTTAAACCAGTGGTTCCCAACTTTTGCTATGATTCAGAATCCCTAAGGAGATTTAAATAACCCTCATCCCCACGTTTTCCTAATGTAAAGTCAGGGTCTTCAGAGGTCAAGCTCTCTGAGTCAGGGTTTTCTGTTAGTGACACCAGAAAGCATCTTGACCAATGTAGACACCTTTGAGAATCTCTCCACTGTTTTGTTGTTGTTATTGTTTTAAACCTTCAAGGCAGTGATTTGCTTTGAGATTTTCACACCTAGGTTCCTCCTAGGACTGAGATCTTGGCTTCTAAAGTGCAGCATTATTGATTTCTTCTGTTTCCTCGGCCTTTATACCAAAACCCTTCCAAAGCCAATTCCAGGTGACTTTGGATATTTGTAGCACATTAAGGATTAGCAATGTGAAAGAACATGCTCAGTCATTTAATAAAAGTATATATTTTAGGTTTTCCAGAAATATTTTGTAAAGAGTTACCTTTTCACTGTATTTTTAGCAAATATTGAGTTTGGGTAGGACTGTCAAATGAATACAGTATTTAAATATTTCATGGTTTTAGTTCATACATTGTAGAAGCGACAGGGCTTTACAATCTTCATATCTTGAGTTTCTGTGAATTGCCAACAAGCTTCAAATAGCTTTTTGATGCAAGCGCATTCTTTTTTTTTTTTTTTTTTTTTTTTTGGAGGAGACGGGGGAAAGTCTCACTCTATCACCCAGGCTGGAGTGCAGTGGCATGATCTTGGCTCACTGCAACCTCCCCCTCCCAGGTTCAGGCAATTCTCCTGCCTCAGCCTCCTGAGTAGCTGGGATTACAGGCGTGTGCTACCACGCCCAGCTAATTTTTGTATTTTTAGTAGAGACGCAGTTTCACCATATTGGTCAGGCTGGTCTCAAACTCCTGACGTCATGATCCACCCACCTCGCCCTCCCAAAGTGCTGGGATTACAGGCGTGAGCCACCGTGTCCAGCCGCAAAATTCTTAAAATCATGTTTAGCAGAGGCTGTTATAAGTAGCACCTGTTTAGAAGAGAGTTCAACAAGCTCTCGAAAGTCTCCTGCAGCATCAGTTCTCAATACAGACCATTGTGAGTACCATATCTGAATAGTTGGTGGGTGCAACAGCGTAACAAACCTGTCTCTTGAGATAAATAATGAAAAAAATCAGAGAATCCCCAACGAGAATGACAACTCTCAAACTGGCCCACCACTCTATTTGCCCAGGTCCCTGGAGCACACTTGAGTCAGGAGAGAGCCATGCACCCTTTGGGCACTAACCCTTCCTGGTCATGGATTTAACATTAGCACAAGCTGTGGGCTACCAATAAAACATAATAAGCCAGACTCAAAAAACTCATAATCACTGTGGGAACCCAGTCAAGCCCACCACACTACTGATGGTTTTTGTGCCATTAAACAGCAAGTAAGTTAATAATTGCAGCCATTTATCTCAATGCTCCCTGCTGCTTTTAGTGATTAACTCAAATGTAACGTTCACCAGCTTCTGCCAGTAGGCAAGAGGGAGAGCTTTATCAGAAAAAGTAAAGATCGCTTCCTGATTATTACTTTGCCTTAGGGCAAAGCTACCCTTAAGTGCCCCCATATAGCTCCCAGTGGGAATTTATCTCCTGAAGGCTCTGGAAATGAGCACCATGGCATTTAGAAGATTTCCATCCATGCGTGCCCCTCCCCACCCCCAACGTGCTTTTAAAAAATTGAATACTGTGCTGTCTTAAATCACAGAAAATGTCAATTGATAAGATATAAACTATGTTTTCCTCCCAGCATATCCTGGCTGACCTGGGCACTCCCTGCTCCAGACCTACCTGGTCGTTGCTTAGCCACAAAGCCATTTACTGTCTGGCTATCCTATGTCTATTGCTCACCTGGTGTGTTGAATGTTCAAGACAGTCATACTGTCTCCACGTATGGACTCAGTGTTTTATAATCCAGAGCTTAATTCTTGTAGACTGAGAACCCAGCAGGTTGTAGAGGCCAGGAATAGCCTGGGACTAACTTTTAATTGTCTGGTGGGAGAATCTCTTGCTGTTTAAGAGAAATCATTAAAGCTTCCACTTAAAGTGATTCTGTCCCTAGGCACTGTTTTCATCACGTATCAGTGGATTGAAGATTCAGATAGCATCTTAAAGAGAGCAGTGACATCACCACAGTTTGCCTCTAGTGAATGTAAATTGTATTTGCAAAGCAGGTATTCTTAGTTTTCAAATATTTCTGAATGAAAGATGCATGGAGAAGACCAGAAGAGAAAGAGAATGTCATCTCACAAAAAGGTAGTATCTGTATAACAACCATCTCCCCAGAAGCACCTGCTAGTACCCAGGCCCCCACAGTCTCCAGAGAGCCTTCTACCGGAGAGCTAACTGGCCAATTCAAAGGAAATAACCTTTCTCAAGATTTTACTTCTTTTTTTTTTTTTTTTTTGAGATGGGGTTGACACTCTTGTCACCCAGGCTTGAGTGCAACGGCGCAATCTCAGCTCACTGCAACCTTCACCTCCCAGGTTCAAGCAATTCTCCTGCCTCAGCCTCCCGAGTAGCTGGGATTACAGGCGCCCACCACCATGCCCAGCTAATATTTGTATTAGTAGAGATGTTTCATGATGTTGGCCAGGTTGGTCTCAAACTCCTGACCTCACGTGATCCACTCATCCTTGGCCTTCCAAAGTGTTGGGATTACAGGCATGAGCCACTGTGCCCAGCCAGATATTACCGTAAAATCCTAAATTTTTTTTTTTTTTTTGAGACAGAGTTTCGCTCGTTACCCAGGCTGGAGTGCAATGGCGCGATCTCGGCTCACCGCAACCTCCGCCTCCTGGGTTCAGGCAATTCTCCTGCCTCAGCCTCCCGAGAAGCTGGGACTACAGGCGTGTGCCACCATGCCCAGCTGATTTTTGTATTTTTAGTAGAGACGGGGTTTCACCATGTTGACCAGGATGGGCTCGATCTCTTGACCTCGTGATCCACCCGTCTTGGCCTCCCAAAGTGCTGGGATTACAGGCGTGAGCCACCGTGCCCGGCCGTAAAATCCTAAATTTTAACTTATGATAATTTCCCCAGCATCCCATCCCAACTCTTGGTTATTTCTTTGAAAAGTTGCATTTCTATAAAATATTGAAGAAATCCAAGCATATGATAGCAACTGCTTTTCACAGACTGCTCTGTTCTTTCACCATCTCAAAAAGTTCCCAAACAACGTCAAGTTAACTATGACATAAAAGCCCCAGTAAATTTCCAAAGATCAGACTAGGCCAGGCAAAGGGAGAATATGTAAAAGAACATATGGTTATAAGCTCTGTCAATACATCTTTATCACTTATTTTTCGTTGGTCTTGATATCAACTGGAGTCAGAAGAATGGCAGATTATTCCACAGGGCACTGAGAAATGTTACTAATGAGCCCTAAATTGTTTGTTACAATCATAAATTCTAAAACCAGCTTCTGGAGTTACAACCCGGATCTACTACTTACTAACTATACAACTTTTATCGTGTATAGCTATGTGTCTTATCAATTGCCATTTTCTGTAATTTAAGACAGCACAGTATTCAATTTTTTAAAAGTGTGTTGGGGGTGGGGTGGGGCAGGCATGAATGGAAATCTTCTAAATGCCATGGTGCTCATTTCCAGAGCCTTCAGGAAATAACATCCTACCAGGAGCTGTGTAGGGGCACTTTAGGGTAGCTTTGCCCTAAGGCAAAAAAAAGTTAACTTGTAAACCTCAGTTTCTTCATCTGTAAATTGGTGATAATATTAGTAGCTAGCTCATATGGTTGTTGCAAGAAATACATTAGATAGCAGATATGTAACTGTGTATTACTCTGCCTAGTGGAGTTAGCTCTTACTAATCTCAGGTTATTATCATTTTTGTTATTATTATCAATATTAAGTCAGCAGAAATGACATTGGCACAGGAAGTGAAAGCCGTCTAGTAGCTGCTTGGCTAGAAATGAGAGTCAGAATCTCCATCCTTCTGATGGACTGCTAACTGCATGCAAAGCTACAGCTTTAATGGGCTTGCCCAGCATCCATTTGGCTGTTCTGCAGGGCAAGCGACCTTCACCAGGATCCCCTGGCACTTCCATGCAATCTAACGTCACAGCTGCCAAACCCTGGAATTAACAGAAAACACTAAGGGGCTGCCATACTGAGCTAAGGCAGCTATGACTTCTTCAAAGCTGCCTTTATTATGGAAGCAAAAGGCCCCAGGGCCCTTAGTCATTCGTGCCTGTGGCTCCTCCATGTCCTGTTTCCTTAGGATCCCGTAAGCTCACCCTCCTGATCTATCACTAGTTGCCATTCTAATGATCTCGCAGGAAAAGATACCTGCCATTGATTTGGTTTCCTGGGGTGGACTCACAGAAATTTATGAACCAGCCAGAGTGCCCTCTCCTCACCAACTTAATACACTTAACAGCTAATTACATCTGTGTAGGGATTATACTTTACATTGTCCAGCTTTATGAAAACAAACGCTGGACTTCCTCAGATTCCCTTAAATAGCTCCTTATCTCTAAGGCCAAGATCCTTATCAGTGCCATATGTTAGAGGGTCTGTGCCGTTTCCAAATGACCCCAGGAACGCCTTCTGGGGTCTAATGAGGCTACAGGCCGAAGGACCAGCCTCAACAGGGTCCCAACCTGAACTAGGAACTAGCAGGCCAAAGCCAAGGGGCCAGATTCCTCCCTGCCTTCTGTCTTCCATAAACCAGTCAAAGGTCGAGGGTCCAGACCCAGGTAACCACACGTGGGTTCTACTCACAAGGTGACCAGCACATCCGACATCAACCTTCACGCAGTGTGGAGCCTGGATATGCAAGTCCCAGGGGGTCATGGGACACCTTTAGCCAAAGTCAAAGTGAAGTCTTTGTCCTTCCCAGGGTTGCCGGTGGGAGGACTATTATAATAGTAATACTTGTGTTTAAAGGATAAAAGTCTTTGGCTTTTTAACACCAGCTAGCTAAGCCCTTCCAACCCCCAAGGAAACAAGTCAGTGCTCCTGGCTTCCTTTTACCACCATGGCAAGGGAGGTCCCCGCAAGGAAGCCAATTTGCCTCACATACTATTTTCTCAAGGCTTGGGAGATTCCCAGGCTTGGCAGACACTAAAAACACTCCTTCCCTTGGCTTATAACAATTCAGCTAAAGACCTTGTCTTAAGAAACTCATGCAGGGAGGCAGTGCAGAGTGCAAAGAGCAGGAAATGTCTCCCTGTGTGAAGAGCCCAGAGCAGAGGGGCAGACTGTAGCTTTCCAGCCTTGTGACTCACAGAGTCACTTCCCTGCTTCCCCCATCCCGGACTCGGCCCCTCGGCCACTGTGTCTCAGCTCGTCTTCCTGTCTCCATTCCGCCCGGACCCTTGAACAAAGCAGAAGTCTGGAGCCCGCAGCAAAGACTGAAGTGTTGTGTATATATTTGGGCGTCATCTGTGGAAGCAGCTATTTTGAAAACCAAAAAAAAATAACTTTCCTGCCCTCGGAAAGAACTTGGTAAGCTCTTAGAAGTGTCTCACTTAACCATTTGAAACAGAAACCGTGGTTATCACTTATTGAAAAAAGGCAAGGTAGACACAGTGCATTCATTTTCATTGATCTGTAATAATAGGTAAGGTGGCCCCTCAAGCTGGCCTGGGGGATAATTGCTCTGCTCTAGAGCTGAATGGCCCTGGGTTTGATTCCACTTGTATGCCCTAGTTTTCTCATCGGCAAAGTGGGGAAAACACATTTTCCTCATAGGATTATAGCAGAATGGGCATCTTCACCACAGTGATTTTGGCTAGGCACTGTGGCTCACACCTATAATTCCAGCACTTTGAGAAGGAGAGACCAAGGAGGATCACTTGAGGCCTGGGCAACACAGCAAGATCCCATCTCTACAAAAAAAAAAAAAAAAAAAAAAAAAGCTAAGGCATTTATTGCTTATTATGTGCCAGGCACTGTCTTAAGTGCTTTACATATAGTATCTCATTGAATCCTCACACCAACTTTATGGGGTGCATACTATTATTATCTCCATTTTATTAATGAGAAAACTGAGGCTCAGAGAGGTTGAGCAAGTTGCACATGATCACACAGCCACTAAATGGTGGAGCCAGGATTCAAACACAGGTCTGTCTCACTTGAGAGTCCAGCTGCTTAGTGTCCAATGTGCTGATGTAAAAGGAAACTTGAACTTGGAGGCCCCCTGGTCCAAGTGCCTCTCTGACTCCTTAACTCCTGGCAATTTCTTAACTCCTTTCCAACAACCTTACAGGACAACCTCCTCTCCTTCAGGAAGGGAAGAACCTGAAAGATATAAAGGAAAGGGCACGTGATTGGGAATCAGGTGACCTAGGGTTTACCGTTCTCATTTCTATCCATTGTCTAACTTTGCCCTTTGGAAAGACAAAAAAAAAAAAAAAAAAAGAACATTTTCCTTAAAAACCTCTTCATATATTGAAAGAGAGCCCTATCTACTTCCCAGCTTCCCAACCATTCTTCTGTAAGACCATCCTGTTCAGCCTCTACTGGGTATGATGCAGATTGTCAAGTTGCCTCTTAAATGTGAGCATGAGCATTGAGTGTCAAAATCCAAGGGGTCTGACCAGCTTGTAGGCAACAGGATAATTCACTTTCTTGTCTCTACCTGTTTATCTAGTTATACAGTTGATAATTCCCCTTGCTTCCTTGGAAACTCAAGCATGTTCTGAAAACGCATTCAACAGAAGTCCTTAAGTGTTTTTGTTCTGGTTGGTGTCAAGGATAGTAACTTAAAGGTGCTAAAAATCAATTTGCTGAGAGTCGACTGGCTAAAATTCTGTTCACCAAATGACCAATTTTATTATTGCATTCCACAGCTATTTATTGAGGGCCTTCTATTGTAGACACTGTTCTAGGTGCTGGACACAAAGCAGTCAACACCATAGACAAAAACATTCTAGAATTGCTTCAGCCACTTTTGAGTTTTTCCGATTCCTTTGGAATATCATTTGAAATGTTTTCAACATTTGGACATTTTTACCATTCTTTCAATGATGCCTCAATTGGTAAATAAGACTTAATTTTTAATTTTGCGTCTCTACCAATTGGTGAGAAAAATTCAGCACTCCAATTAATACGATCAGTTTGAGTCCTTCCATGGAATTTTCATATTAATGGAAAATCTGTAACATAATTTTATACCAAAATGAATAAATTTGAATAAGCCATTGAAAATGATAAAATGTATTTATGAAAGGTTATACCTGTATTCCTCAACCTTTGGAAAATTGAAACTTCATAAATCCTGCTATGAAGGCAGAGTGAAAATCAACCCATTAAGACTTCATAGAAATCATCAATTCAAGTTGCTATAAACTTTATAAATGATGCTGGAGAATTTTGGTCTTCTGATTAACGTGATGACAGTCATTTGGCAGATCGATGATTTGGCAACCTGAGCTTTAGTAAATTGATGACTCGCTAATTGATTTTTGACAAACTAACATAACTAATTAGCAAACTAACCAACTTAAACCTGTTGCTAAGCCTGGTGTCCCACTCCAAAATTGGTGCAGAAATATCTAGTTGATTTATCTGATACAGCCTTTGAATCCTGACCAGTGAGCCCTTTGTGAATCTTGACTATTATACTTTAGCCTTCCCAGGCATCTGTCACCCAGCAATTTGTTCTTCCTGCTAAAAAGTCTTTGTGCAGGTCTTTAAACCAAAGGAACCGGGAAGAGCAGTATATTTCTTTGAAGGCCTCCGTGAAGTTTGGTGATGGCAGGTTAACTGACAATCTTTGAGAACTGTTGTTCAACAAGGTACGTCTACCACACTTCACTACTGCTAGCACCATTACAAGAAAATAAAAATAGCTACACTTTCTTGAACGCTTGTCATATATGAAGTAGCGTGCTACCTGCTTTATACAAGTCTCATTTAATCTTCATCCAGACTAGGAATGTAAAACACAGATAGGTTAAGTAACTTGCCCAAGACCACACAGCTAGTGAGTAGCACACTCTTTCCTCTTGAAGTTAGATGTATATTACAACACTTTTGTGTTTTTATTGTAATGTATATTACAAACACTTTTATGTTTAGTCCTTGCCTAGTGGGATGATCTCATAGGTAAAGCTGTCTTAAAGACGGGAATGTTGAAGCCAAGACATATCGACTAAGACACTTAAAGGTCCATATCACCTTAATATGTACCTGTCATTTGGTTGGTTGATTTATTATAAGATAAGTCAGCTCACTGCCTGCCATCAAGAGAGATCTCATCCTGGCTTTTATCTCAAGTAAGAATATGTCTCCCATGTCTTCGGTAGACTGGATTCAGTCCTGCGATGTATGACCTTCCATACTGAGGCTTCAAGCCTTAGCTGCCAATCTTCGCTTGTAACATGGTGATAACAGCATCTAATGCAAGGGCCTTTGCAAGAATTTAATGAGATAATATATGAGGCTCGATGCCTGGCATGTGGCAGATGATCAATAGCAGTTTTCCACCCTTCCAGCTGCTCATGCCTGAGTGACTACAGAGCTGCATAGATGCCTATCACTGTGAAACAGACAAAAAGAATGCAAATGAAGTACTTTATATATATTTATTTTAAAATTCTATTAGGCTGTGATTAAACCTGCTCCAGCATATATGTTATCTAAAATTAATGCTCCCTGGTATTTTTTTAAGTGAGCTTTATTAGCTAATTTTGTAAGAGCCAACTTAGGAATGGATTCTGGCATCACATCTTGCTCCTCTGTCAAAGTAGCAATAAGCCTTCCTCCAGTACAAAAGGTCACAGGAAAAAAAGCTGGACCAAACTCTGAAATTCACTGATGAATAAGACGATAAGAGAAGAATGAGGATGATTTTTCTCTCTTCATGACAGATCCTCAAGGTAATTTGCCAACCATATTAGACAGAGGAGCAGGGGAACGGCACAGCAATACATCATGATCTATCCACAATGATTGAATTGAGGGGAAATTCATTTTTGTTGACTCAAGTACAGGCTGCTGAAAAGATTCTCAAGGTGATTTGTACAGGAGTACACTTTGCTTGGTGAAACAAATGTATTTGTGAAGTGTTGTGTGTGTTACCTGATAATATTTTTTAAACCCCCAAAAGAAAATCATTATATGAAACAATCCTTACTGAATAATTCCTAATAAAACTAATGAAATGATAGAATGTATTCTTTCTGTACTCTGGATGTTCATCCATTAGAAAAGTAAAATGCAGGATGGGCACGGTGGCTCAAGCCTATAATCCCAGGACTTTGGGAGGGCGAGGAGGCCAGATCGCTTGAGGTCAGGAGTCCAAGACCAGCCTAGCCAAATTGGTGAAACTCTGTCTCTACTAAAAATACAAAGATCGACTGAGCATGGTGGTGCACACCTATAATCCCAGCTACTCAGGAGGCTGAGGCAGGAGAATTGCTTGAACCCAGGGGGCAGAAGTTGCAGTGAGCCGAGATCACACTACTGCACTCCAGCCTGGGTGACAGAGTGAGACTCTGTCTCAAAAAAAAAAAAAAAAAAAAAAAAAAAGTGAAGTAAAGTAAAATGCAGAACAGTAATATAAAGGACAATACAGCATTACTTACTATTACACCAAAGATTTCTTCTGTGTTGCCGTTAGTCCCAGCCAACATAGAAGTCTTCCAGAATCCAACACAATCTCATCTTGCTTTGCAAGTGAAATGTAAATTTTGTAACATGAGGTGAACCAGACAAAAGAAGTCTAATTTCCTCAGCCTTATGTAAGAGGGTTCCTACCTGGGTTTTTCCCATGATTTCCCTAACTCTAAAATTGGCTTAGGTGCCTCCAAGGTGAATCTGTGCATTGTAACACCTAAAGAAGTTCTTGAACTCAGATCTTTACTTAAGAATGACTGAATAAAGAAGTGAGCCATAGTGAAAGCTATTCTTGATTCATTAAGGTAAGACCATAAAGATATCTAGACTGCTCTGGAATAAGAGTGGCCTTCCTCCTCTCCGTGGTTCTCCTGATAAACCTTAACCCATGATGCTAAGGAAATAATTTTGACCACTGCCTGACAGGTTGTCTGGCACATAGTAAATCCTTAACAAATGCTTGTGGAAATCATTAATGAGGCTCGTTTTGCACATCCTACTCTGGCCTACCCACCTGGCCTACACTGTTACACCTACATCTTGCTTAGGGTCCCAATTACTTAAATGAATTCATATTTACCAACTTTTTTTTTTTTTTTTGAGACAGAGTCTCATTCTGTCACCCAAGCTGGAGTGCAGTAGTTTGATCTCAGCTCACTGCGATCTCTGCCTCCCGGGTTCAAGCAATTCTCCTGCCTCAGCTTCCTGAGTAGCTGGGATTACAGGCGAGTGCCACCATACCCGGCTAATTTTTGTATTATTTTTTAGTAGGGATGGGGTTTTACCATGTTGGTCAGGCTGGTCTTGAACTCCTGACCTTGTGACCCGCCCACCTCGGCCTCCCAAAGTGCTGGGATTACAGGTGTGAGCCATTGTGCCTGACATTAACCAACTTTTTAGAATGTCTGGTATATTTAAGCATTTTATAGATACAATTAAATATAAGCATATATATATATATATATATATATATATATATATATATATATATATATTCACTTAAAGTTTAGTATTAAGGGCTGAATCTGAATATGACACCTTGTTTCTATGGCAGGCCTTGCTTTTCCCATTGTGTGTTTTGGGATGTCTGCCAGTTTTCTTGTTAACCTGGGGAATGACTATGAGATATTGCCGTTCACTTTCTGTCTAGCTTGAGTTCTGTGCCTCGTATCTGGGTTTTCATTCTCAGTTATGTTCTCTCTGTGGCAATGAATGGAATGTTTTCAATCCCCTTTGTCAGGGTAAGTTATTTGAGCTTACAGAGATCTCCTGTGCATAGCACCAGGATCTCATTAAACCTCTCCTGGTAACGTTTGTTGGGAGGGCTCCTGGTGAGTCATTCCATGTCTGGGTCCCATGAGCTGCACATAGACCCAGAGGCAGGCATTGTGAGAGTACCTTGAACCGAAGAACTCAACCACAAGAGGCCCTTTCTACAAATACACATGTGTTTTCTAACTAAAATCCGAAATCATGAAAAATAGAGGAAATAAGCTAGTTTGGCATTATTGAAAGTGTTGGTCCTGAATGACGTGATTAAGAAAGGATAATTTTATGAGTCAGTGAGGCTTGATGGCATGGGTTTCTTTGTTCTTATTATGCTAAAGGAAAATAATGGGTTGATTTCCAGAGATATAACTAAAAGGAAATGTGGCCGCTAGTGTCTAGCTCCCTATGTCCCTGCATGTTTATTTTCCCTAGAGATAATCAAAGCTCTCAAATAAATTTACCCTGAACAGTAAATATGTAATAAGAATTGTTTTGGAATTGGTGCCTTTCCTGAATTTATCTTCCCAAAATATTATTTGCTGAAGAAAGAAAAAGGTAAACAGAGCAAAAAATTAAATAAAGTTAGAGCAAAAACAATTCTTCTTATTCTGTAGGCTTTTTCTATTGCAATGTTTAAAAGCCGAGAGAGCTTCAAACAATTAAGGTATGAGGGTCCACGGTCATCAGTTTTTGGTAAGTACACTGATTAGATGTTCTAAAGGGCTTGGCATAAACAACAGGTGAGTATAAAATTAAAAAAAAAATAAACCGTATATTTTCTTTTCATTTTTAAACAAAAAAATTCACGAAACTGCTGAATTTAACGTTGTTTTGAAGCCGTTAAGTAGTTACATGGAAGTCATATGTTGTGTTACAAAGCAGATAAAGTCTAAGGTGCAATTTGGTGCTTTCTCAGTAACATTCACTTGATACCAACCACAGTTTACTGTAAACCTTGTCTTATCAGTAGTCTTCATTAGAATACTTTTTCCTAACTCAGATAACTCCCTATCTCTGAGTCAGACCACTCCTGGGGCGGGTATGTTCTCCTACCAGAACCTCAGGTCAACTTGACTGTTAATTTTTCTCTGGGTTGCTCCTCCCAGATTCCGCCACTTTTCTCCATTTCAGTCAAAAATAGTGTAGACCGTATTGTACCATTTTAATTTCTTTATCGCCTAAGTGGAGTCTTGTAACTTTTCCAAGAGTTAAAATTTAAATTTGCTTTCACAAAAATTATACAGATTTTTACTTATGCCTAAACCCTTAAATGGAAGAGATTCATTTAGGAAATGCAATCTTATAAAAATGCGTTAGAACCCCCTTTGAGCTGTGTTCACTGGGTACCCAAGAATGCAATGGACTTTCCCAGTCTCCCCTAAGAGAAAGGAACATACAAATATGCAAAGATGTGGATGAATAGCTATTTTTTTTTTTCCAAAGACTTTAGCTTTTTGGGTTTGCCTGCATTTTAGCCTCTGCTGATCTGAGTCAGAGGTAAAAAGAAAGACATGCTGGGGGCACAGGAGAATCGCGTTAAGTCAGCAACTGCAAAGTTGTGGGTTTGTGGTTTTTTGCTTTTCTTCTTTCCTTTTATTGAAGAGGACAAAGGAATGTGCATTGATAGGAAAACCTAATCCAGGGGTAATGAACTGAAACCTCCCCACAGCTCTCACCTCTCCCGATGGGGTCGGGGGTGCAGAGAAGAAGGTGAGTGGAGAGAGAAATGGAAGGTGAGGGAGAAAAGAGGGTTTGAAGGGAGGGAGGACAGAAGCGAATCAAGGGAGCCAAGGAGGGAGAAGCAGTAGCCTCACCTAAAACACACCAAATGCCTCCAAGGAAAGCTTTGAAAATCAGATCCTGCAGGAATCGTGTTTAAAAACCACAAATTTTTCTTCAACACAGGGGCAAATGAGGAGAAAAAAGAGAGAGCGAAGAACAAGAGGCATGGAAGACAGAAAAGAGAGGAAGAAAGCCAAACCTCACCTCCTAACCATTCTGCCTGAGGTGCTGAAAGCATTTCTTAATCAAGTGTGAAATTTCAGCTGAATCCAAATTTCTGGCATTGGAAGCAATGCCAGGAGCCACTTAGGAGAGAGAAAAATCTTCTCTTTTTCTTAAAGTGAGGAAAATCCTGTGTTTTTATAGAAGGTCTTCTCCATCCCAAATAACCTAGACTCTTCCATTCATTTACTGAAAGAGACTGTAACAACAGGACAGAGGAGGAACGCTGCAGGGCTAGCCTGACCCACTGTTTACCAGTGGCTGGCAGGAGACCCAGATGTTCTCATCCTTGATCTGGAAGTGCCATTCCCAAGAACACACAAGCCACAGCCTCACACTTCATCACAAAGCTGTGCAGAACATCTCAGTGACAGGATAGTTTTGAACAATGATACAATAGGGTTGTGGCCAACCACAGGGAAAACGGGGATATTTAATAAATGGTGCTGGCCAGGGTTGATAATCTGCTTGAAAAAAAGAATAAAGTTAGACTCCTATTTCACTTCACTCCATATATGAAAATAATCCCGAATGGATTTAAATGCAGTAAGAGAAGAAAATTTAGAATTGGAATAATCTTCCTTAAAAATTTTTTTTTTTTAATCTAGAAGCCCTTCTTTTTTGAGATGGAGTCTTGCTCTATCGGCAGGCTGGAGTGCAAATGGCATGATCTCAGCTCACAGCAACCTCTACCTCCCAGGTTCAAGCCATTCCCTTGCCTCAGCCTCCCTAGTAGCTGGGACTACAGGTGCACACAACCACATCCGGCTAATTTTTTGTATTTTAGTAGAGACAGGGTTTTACCATGCTGGCCAGAATGATCTCAATCTCCTGACCTCATGATCCGCCATCTTATTTGATTAAAATCTTTGTGGACTCTGAAGAATTTTTAAGCCTGTATACAAATGGGTACATCTGTGCTTAAGAAGTATGATATATAAATAAGTGCTGGGATTACAGGCGTAGGCCATTTCCCCCGGCCTCCTAGGAACCATTTTTTTAAAAAAAGAGAGAGGCATATTTGACTAGATAAACATTTCAAAATCTTGTATTAAAAAAATCACAAAAAATAAAGTCACTTATTGGGGCCAATGATTTATTAAATAACTGTACCTATTGAATTCGGGTGAAAGTAATCATTCAAAATGGCAATAATGGATCTGATGTTCTCACCCTAGGTAGAGTAAGTATAGAGTATAATGTTACCAGAGATTCTAAATCTGGTCCATACCTCCCTGCCCTATCATGGGTCTGATCACCTGTCTCGGGGTCTTTCACCCCCTGGGTTTCATGATTGGCTCTTCTAACAGACATGGGTTCACTGGAGGGCCAAGGAATCACATATCTTTATGATTTAACAATCTTAAAAGTGCCCAGAATAGAATATGAAAAAGTTGGGGGGAGGGTGTGTGGGTGTTTGCATGTGGATGGGTGGGGGTGGGTGTATGTGGGGTATGGTTGAGTGTGGATGTGTGTGTTAAGTGTGGATGTGTGTGTGGAGTGTGGGTGTCAGTGTGGGGGGAATTTGGGTGTGTCAGTGGGTGCATGTGTGGATGGATGTGTGTGTGTGTGAAGGTATGTGTATATGGATGGGTGTGGGGAGGTATGTGGGGGGTGGGGGATGGGTGGGTGTGGGGGGTGTAAAGGGGGTTTGGGGGATGTGGGGTGTGGGTGTCAGTGTGAGAGGGGTTGGGATGCCAGGAGGTGTGGGTGTGGGGGAGTGTATGTGTGTTTGTGTCTGTATGAATTCTTTGCAATGAAGAAGAGGGAAGGAGCAGTTAAACCTTCAATCAGACATACTTAACCTCAAAATAGTTGTGATATTTTACCCTCATGCTTTGTACTACAAATTCATTTATTGGTTTGTAAAGTATATAGCCAGTTTATGAAAATATCTCTTATAAGAATAATAAGGAGGCTGAGACGGGTGGATCACGAGGCCAAGAGATCGAGACCATCCTGGTCAACATGGTGAAACCTCGTCTCTACTAAAAATACAAAAATTAGCTGGGCATGGTGGTGCATGCCTGTAGTCCCAGCTACTTGGGAGTCTGAGGCAGGAGAATTGCTTGAACCCAGGAGACGGAGGTTGCAGTGAGCCAAGATCGCGCCATTGCACTCCAGCCTGGGTAACAAGAGCGAAACTCTGTCTCAAAAAAAAAAAAAAGAAGAAGAAGAAGGAAACCAGTAAAAGTGATAAACAACCACATGGAAATTATGTCTGATTCCTTCTTCTCCATTTTATTTTTACCTTTTTTCTTTGAGATGGAATCTGACCATGTTGGTCAGACTGGGTCTTGAACTCCTGGACTCAAGTGATCCTCCCACCTCGGCCTCCCAAAGTGCTGGGTTTTTAGGTGTGAGCCGCTGTGTCCAGCCACTGCCCTCCTCCATTTTAGAAATGATAGATACAGTAATGCAACCTTGCAAAAAGATTCCTTCAAGTTTTTCAATGTTTTTTAATAAAACGGCATCAATTGCTAGAAGCATTATGACCTTTGTTATGCTACATAATACTGATACAAAATGTGAATAGTACAAAGTTCATTATATATAATATAAGGCTTTAATATATTACATTTGTTTCTACATAAACAGACTATAAATATATGTGCCATAGCATGTCTTACAGTCATTGTTCCCAGCATTTCACACTATGGTACCAAACAAAAAACACATTTTCTTTTTTGAAAAAAGGACAGAACAAGGGCAAAAATCAGTAGAAATAGCTCTATATGTTAAAAGTCTAAACAATACAATAGACATTATAATTTGGGCTATAAAATAATTTTGAAGTCTGGCTAATAATCATTCAGCAAGTGAACAACAAACCCAATCAGGTTTACTGGAGTGGAGAGGCCAAATAACTAAAATATTGACGGGGTGTGGGGTGAGAGTGGGTTGGGGACAGGGGGAAAAGAACAAAAGGGTAAAATCCTTCCTGAAACTTTGACACCACACACAGCTTGACACTGAACCTCCCGCATTCAGTCTCAGACGTATCACATCAAGACAGATATGAGGGTATTCATCCAGAAGAAACCAGAAGCCGGTTTGTGCAGTCAGAGCTCTTCAACGTGGCAGGGAGCCTCGAGCTGAATGTCCTTTCTTTGTGGCGTTCTGAATAAAGGATCAGCCTGGGAGACAAGGAGCCAGAGCTGCATCATTTCCTTCCTGGGCCTTGGCCAGGAGACACGTAAGGGTCTGGAAGGAACTCTCATTAGGAGTCGGAAACAGCACAAGGAACTGTCCTTTAGCCCAAATGCGAAGAGCACGCAACCTTCTAAAACCAGAAGCCCCATCTGAAGCCTTTACGTTTCTGAACAGACCCCATGCCCACCTCCACCGCAGCCAACACAATGCATTTGCAGGCTCCAGTGCTCCCTCAAAGCAAGCTGACCTTAGTCTTCCTTTCTGTCCATCCAAATTCCACACTTAAGGCTTGGCTTGGGACCAACATCCTAAGCAAAGCCTCTCGGGGGCGCTCAGCCCTGCAAATCCTTCCCATCTTCAACACCTCAAACACTTACATGGCCTGGTTTATCTTCTAGTTTTACAGAACTGTCAGCTCCCCAGGTACTGCTACTTCTTTGAGGATGGGGCCATTTCTTGAACGTCTTTGTTCTAACCCATGGTGAGACCCACAGTGGGGAACATGATAAATGCTTTATAAATGAATGAAAAAGAGGATCAGGTCAACACTGGGAGAAGACACAGACACATTCTTGGGTCATAAGCCTCTTCCAGGATATGCCTAGAAGACTAGCTCCCTGTGGTCCGAGGTCTTTTTCTGTTGTTGTTGAAATGAAAATCAAATGCGGCTACTTCCTGGTGGTGGAAAGAACAACACTTGAAAATCTGAGCAGCACCTCTCATGGGATGTCCAGGAGTTGGGGGCCTGGGTGCTTCCTTTTAAACAGGAGGCGAGCTCAGTGTGGTCCCCGAGTCAGGCTGGAGGATCTGGGCTGTGCTGCCGGCTTGCACTCCAATCTCTACCAGCTTTAAAAGTTCTGCTTCCTCACTGGAGTACACAGTGGTGTCTGTGTCATCGGAGTGATATCCGGACTGGTAGCCGCTTGTCTGGTTTGAGCCTTCAGATACCACAGACTCCCTGCTTTTGCTGGGCATCATTCCACTGCGGAAGAAATAGCAGACAAATGAGTTGGCGGAGAGAGGACAGTTCTTTTGCTTTTTACACTCACCCGATTCCCAGCTCCACATGGACTGCCATCTCCCTGGAGACCCCAGCCGCCTTTCTTTCCCAGTTGTTAATCAGCACATCAGGTTTACAGGGACAAGGTCTATTTTCAGGTACTCGCATGAATTATTAGTTGCAGATAAGTCCTCTTATTCAGGTCCAAGTCTTTCAAGCCTCAGATGAGATGAAAGGCAGTTCTCCTGAGTTATGCAAAGGCCCCAACCCATGGAACATGTTTATGGCCTCGCAGATTGACAAGCTTGTATACAGGGACAGGAGCCGAAGGGCCACTTGCATGATATTCAAGGAACTTGGGATGTTCTGAAATTTCACTTGTGCTTTTCCCATTCTGGCAAATTGGGAACTACGGGGCATGTGTGTGGTGGTGATAACGCTCCTGAGCAACTTTAAGCTTTAATAATTTGAAGCGTGTGTGCAATCAAGCCAGATATGTCAAACACTGCTTTTTACTCATCAAAACCACATTCCTTGGAAGGACTGAGGACCCCAGTCACTCAGCAGCAACCAGAGAATATTTTCAATGGCATGGAATACTGACAGACAGTAATCACATCAAAGCTTAGAAATGTAGGCTGTGTTGATCTAAAACTTGAGGATTTACACTTTCACAAGCCATTCTAAAGTGTTTTTTCCCGGTAATAGGTGGTTTACCCAAATTCTTGATGTTAAAAACTGCAAAAAGGAATTTTATTAATCCGCGTTTATATACAGTTTAAAAGTTACTTCAAATAATGGGAAATATAATTTTTTCTTTCAGTTCAACCCCATTAAAACTACTTTAGGTGTCTTAAGCAATGGCACAGTGCTTGGACATGATACTTGCTGAATAAACATTTTTTGAATCAATGAATGAAACATATCATTGACTTTCACAATTTCTTACCTTGGGCCTTAAAGGAAACAATAAAATAGTATAATGGCACATTTTAATGTGTTGGGCTTTTTTTTTTTTTTTTTTTTTTTTTTTTTTTTTTGGTATGAGCATTATTCAAAATCCCAAAAGTATTCCCATTTTATATAAAAGTTAGATTATAAGCAAATCAAAACCTCCCCTGTTCTTACCTGGAGGTAAGAATACCGTAGCAAATAAACTCCAGCAAATAAATAACTACTCTTATCCTATTATTCTTATAAATATAGATTTTCATTTATTTGTTATATTAAGAGCACATACATGTATTCAAGACAACTACAAATTCCTACTGAACCACAGAGTGGAGATTATATTTAAAACCAATTTTAATACTTTTCCCCATAATTAAATACTTACTAATTCAGACAGTAATATTTAAATGTCTCAAACAAATAGATATTGGCTTATTTATATATCATACTTCTTAAGCACGGATGTACCCATTTGTATACAGGCTTAAAAATTCTTCAGAGTCCAGAAATATTTTAATCACATTGATAGCTTTAGGGATCACATCCAATGACCTTATCATTTAGTCAACAGCCTACAAACTACTGACCACAGTAAATACACTCAGAAATTCCCCAGTATTCATGAATCCTCATAAAAATTGACCAAATTCTCTAATTTATTTAAGATTATTTTAGATTTGTCACTTAATTTTATTGTGTGGTTTGTTTCCACTTTTTACTTGTCAAATTGATGCTAATTTCTCCAGCCAACAAAGACCCCAGAGGGAAAATTCTGCACTTACACTGAAAGTCCTAAGCTCCGGCCAAAATTTTTTATTGAAATTCTTTTTAATGTGGCTGAGTCTTACCCAAAAGATGGAGCTAATTTGGTTCTGTCTTCCAAAGTTTTCAGCTCTTCTGAGGCAAGAACCATACCACTGTCCGTCTGGCTGTCCTTTTTAAGAGACAATGAGATGGCACAATTAATTGAGCGTATACAATGACGAACTATTAAACTGATTTCTCAACCCGTCTATCATGTCTATCAGGTAAGGTCCTGTGGAGGAACACAAAGGTATCATAGCCACAAATTGTCCAAGCTACAAAAGGAAGCAACTGCTTCCTATGAGTAGACACAGGCCAGGGAGGTGAGAACATTTACAAAGCAGCAGCTGAGAACGCCTGTTACCATCACTCTCTTCACCGTGACCCTACTTCACTTTAGTGAAATTGGTCAGAAAGATACACTGTCTTGAACCTTGTACCAGGGGCTTTACTTATGAAAAAACCAAAGTTCCATCTCCATAATGACCCCATGATATACACACTCGAGGACAGCCTTCTAATGAGGCTCCAAGACTTTAATACTTAGGCTAATATTTATCTAGCTAGTGTTTCATCCTTTGTATTATTTCTAAGACTATTTTTAAAAGTGTACTTACATCTGGGATTACTTTTATTTCTGGTTCTTCTAATGGGATATCTTCAAATGTTTTTACACTCACAGGCCGGCTCTTTCGCTTACTGTTCTGCAGATACTGACTGCAAAAGAACAAATATTTATATTTTACTGGTGGTATATTTGGCTGCAAGATACCCCAAGTGATACCTAAGTTCATTATCTTTCAACCACAGGTTTAATAGCAACCTTCAAAACATCCTTTAGAAAAACAAAACAAAATAAAAATCTATCTCTGCTAGCACACATGGAAAGCTTAATTTCCTGAGAAACTCCATTTAAAAGTATAATATAACTGAGGAGTCTTGATGAGCCTGTTCTTTTGAATTCTACTTCTGAGGTCCGGTCCTGGACTGAAGACAGTAACAGCAGATGGAGTGATCAACTGCCTTCTACTTGGCTTCCTGATTGCCTGGGATTCCTCCAGAGGGCTCTGGATACATTACCGAGTGTTTCACATCTGTCTGACCATCTCCTGGGAAAGGTTTTCTGGATAATGCTCACAGAGCAACCGTTCAAGGAAAGATGGGCAGAGGAAACATCTGCAGATCTCCTAAAGAATACTGAACCCAGCAGTGATTTGAAGGCAACCTCTTCCTCCTCCAGGTAACAGAAGCTTAGTGTGCAAAGGGAAGGTGGGCTGAGTCTCACTGTCCCCTGGTTTTAGCCTCTAGAGTTGCTGTCTCAGGAAAGAGCGGTGGTTTGAGAGTCACAAGATATTTTGCCTATTTCAGAGTCTACCACTGACTGCAGAAGAAAGTCATGCATATTTTCGTACCCCTCCTGTCCCATCTGTGAGATGTGCTGGCAGCAGCACTCCCAGCCTAGCTCACAGGGATGTTGGGAAGATGAACGACATGGAGAACGTTGGGCTTATTGTTCTAAGGAAGAATAATGATTCTCAGACAAAGCTCATTTTCTTCCTTTGAATTCCAAAGCTTCCTTCGGGAGTCCAAAGAATAAGACTTGTCAGAAAACAGATCCTCTCCTTCTTGGGAGTGCTCCTTCCTGGTCTTTTCGCTTTGGGTGAGTCTAGGTGATCCTATCAAAATCGCTTACAGCCCAAGTAGAGGGAAAGGAAGTCTTATTCACCGGAAAGACCCACCAACTCAGAAAATACACTCTCTTCATTCCTATACCAGCCTACTTCCCACTACAGGCAGCCTTCTGGAACACGCTGCATAGACCTTGGGCCAAATGAGAAGAATGGAAATTGAGTCTCTCTCCCCTACCCCAAGAGGCTGGCTCCTCCCTATGCAGAGAAGAGGGAATGAGATTTACTGGTGACATCTTCACTCAGGAAACTCCACAGGTTAGAGGATATGATACACAGGGTATAAGGAAGCCTACTTTCTCCTAAGTCCAGCCCCTAAAAGTAATGGTTATCAAAAATGACTAGTACCATAGTCAATCACTCCTTCATTCACTTGTTCAGGAAGCCCTCACTGATCATCTGCCACATGTCCAGCACTCTGCCAGATGCTGTCTAAGCAGCATCTCATGTCTTGCTTACCACGGTACCTCTTAGGGGTGAGTATTACTACCCTAACTTTTCAGATGAGAAACCCAAGGCATAAAAAAGTTAAGGAACTTATCCAAAAGCACGTAACTGGAATGTATGACTTATTATTTTGAGGGCAATGAGGAGCCACTGAAGGGTTTTAAGCATGGGACGGATAAGATCAGATCTGCCCTTTAGAGAGTTGACTCTGGATTGAAAAGGATAAGACTAGAGGTGTCAGGCCCATGAGAGGGATACTGCACTTCCTCAGGAGAAAGAAGACAGCTTGGCTAGGAGAAGGGAATGCCCATGAGGTTTGGTGACATGGGCTCATTCTAGAGATATCTAGGGGATAGAATCAACTAGAATTGGTGAGTCTGGACAATAATTCAGCTGCCTCAGAAAGGACAGCTCCTTAAATTCTGATTCCAGCAATTTTTTAAACGGCATGATCCTGTCACAATTGACAAAGCATTTCCACAGACAATGGGTGCCTCTGTTCCTCATAAGACAGAGAAAGAGATCTTTTAACTATTTCCCCTTTGGAGATGAGGGAGCCAAGGATTAGGGAGAAAATGGCTAATAAAAGGCAGAACTGGGACTCAAACTTTGACCTTCAGACACCAAAGCCCATGTGAACTTTCTGTTTTTCTTTTCCTCTACTCCAAACAGACTCCCTTGGAAGGGTATCAGGAGGAAAAGGAAGAAGAAAACAGCAGACACGATGTTCAAGCCTTTATTAAGCACCCAGTATGTGCACAGTGCCGTTCTCTTGTCATGCAGGCACTGATCATGCAGGGGGCAGGGTATGGGGTGCAAGCATCAGGTATGAAACGGACAAAAAGTACAGAAAGGACAGTCCCACTTCAAGCAGTCTAACGGTAGGCTCACATTCAGGAATACCTAGCTAGCAGGCTATCCCAAGCATCAGTCTACAAGGGGCACTGAATCGTCACTAACAATTAACCAAAATGGAGAGAATGGTATGCATCAAAACCAAAACTAGTTCTCTAAAAGAGAACTGCGAAGAAATTTCTGATAAGCTGCTTGATGTGGGAGGTGAAACTCCCAGAGAAAATGACAGAGCAATGGCAGATGGTCCCCAAACTGCCCTCAGAGAAAGATGAGCCCAGTGAGTATGTGTTTTCTTGCAGGAAGCATGCAAACTTGAGACCAGAGCTGATCCACAGGGGAAATTAGAGACAAAGCTATGTCTAGACATGAGTGGTCGTTCCCCCACACACTTTTCAGCCTTTTCTCTAAATAAATGCTAAGTAAATATTTTTCATATGGTTTAAAGAGACAACAAATCATGAGGCTAGCTCCCACAGTGATGCCTCTGTCCAGCTCTATTTATAATGCAATGGAATTGAAAATTAGAAGGAGGAAGCAAGTGAGAAAGACTGCTCAGCTTTTGTACTTGGCCAGAAATGCCTAAGAAGATGGAACAAGCCCCCTGAGAAGTACCCCAGCCTCAACTCATTCTCCCCAAAGAAGCAGAACCCCAGGAGAGGAACAGAATGAAGCATGCCTTGTGCAAATGCCTCTACCTGCTTTTCTTTGAAACCAGATGATTAAAATGTGACTGTGAGTTTTATTTCTATAAAAAGGGAAGAAAAGGTGGAGGAAGTTGAGAGGAAATGCAGACAAAAGATTCTAATTTCCATTTTATTTTTCAAATTATGGCTGGATAAAAGAGAAACTGGACTGGAAAAACCAATTCAAAAATCACAGAAAATAGGAGCCAGGCCTGTGCTGGCAGGGCCGTGTCTCATTTGCCCACGCTTCTGGGGATAAACGTTAGCAGTCCTTTTATAGATCCAGCACGGTATTCGGTGCTTCCATTACACAAACATGACTTCATCTCCTGCTCAGCACCATATGCAGAGCACCCGGCGAGCCAGGAGGCTGCCGACTCAGATCATCACTGGATCTGGTCACAGAAAACACATGGAATAGAGTTCATGATCAAATGGCTTTCTGATAAAGGGGGAGGCAGTAATAGCGTGTGGGAACAATTGTCACACCAAAAGGCCGGCTGAACTTGAACTGGAAATGTGTAAACACAGGAGTGGAACCCTAGTCTCATTTCATTTCTGTTTCTCTCTGAGGGCCCCCCACCCTTGGCATGGGAGGAAACAGCACGGACTTAGGAGTCAGGGTAACTGGATTCATCTCAAGGATGTGATTTTAAGCAGCTCGCTTAATAGGTATCTTTTACTGAGTGCTTTCAAGGGAGAGGTGCTTAGAAATAGATTTTACCTTACAACTCTCAAAACAGCCATTTCAAATAGCACCACTGGCCTTGTCTCATTTCACAAATAAGGAAGCTGAGGGAGAGGCTAGATGATTCGCCCCAAGTTGCACAGCTGCTAAAAGGCAATGTCGGGGGGTCCTACTCAGTTCTATCTGACTCTAATACCTCATCTTTAACCTCAATTTTATACTGCCCTCAGGTAATAGAATTGAGCCTCGTGATCAACGATACATCTAAAAAAAAAAAAAAGGTCATTGTTTCTACTTTACCTGGCTCTGAGTGTTTCGATATGGGCAGCATCTGATAATACACGGCAAAGTTCTTTAAAAACATGCTAACGCTGTTGACTTCGATGGAATGGTCAGCTCACTTGCTGGCTTCTAACCTTTCTAAGCTTTCTTCCTTCTCGTCAGTGTTCCTGCTGCCCCGCACGACTCCAGGGGCAAACTGTCCATGAGTTCCCCTTAGCATTTCCTGCCATGTGGCAACCTGGCCAAGGTCTAGACACGAGACAGCTCCCTGCCCTCCCTGCAGCCCGGCACGCTCGGGCTGGCAGGCTGGACCCGGTGCTGTCAGGGGTTCCAGCGAACGAAGGAAAACGCCCAAAGGGGCTGGTAAAGAAACAAAGCAAAGCGAAGCAGTCCAGCCTTAGTAAAAGGCAATTTTAATATCATATTGTAGAAAACCACACCAACTCTTTCCTTATGCACAGGTGCTGGGAGAGAGAAAAAAGAAAGCTGCCTTCAGAACCCCTCTGCCAATCAGCCAAGGGCTGCGGTGCATGTGTTTTAAATAAGCCCAGACATCCCCTTATGCAAATACAATGCTGAAACTCAGACTTGGGAGGGGCTTCTGAGATGCAGTGTCCACTCTAATTCAGGACACAGACCCATGGCATTCTGTACCCTTGCCAGAGAGCTATAAGTATGTTCTCATGCATGCACAGAACTCTTCTGAATCTCTCCAAAGCCATTTAATTCACATTAATAAAAGCGTACATGGGGATAATTTAAATGCAGATGTCTTTGTAAAACTGGTCTCTTTATTCTGGAGATTAACAAACTGTGGCATTCCAGCTATTGCAGCTGCAGGGCTTGGAATTCTTAAAGGCAATGCTGTGGCAACAGCGTGGGCTGCAGATGGGAGGAAGCACACCTACCCAGACCCTCTTGCAGGAGCATTCCCCATTATGTTAGCCTCGGGGCTAAGGTTACGTGGAAGTGGGATAATACAGTAGCCTTAGACAAGGTCTTCCTTCCACTTCCAATCCCCCTCCCCAAGATGGCCTTGAAGTCACCCTTCCCCAGGGGATGTTAGGCCATATACACTACCTGATTCCTGCTGTGTTGTCATAATGGAATTTGGGGTCACATACTTCCTCCTCCTCCATACAGGAAACAGGTGAGGTGGGCAGAGAGAGTCCAGAATCCTCTTCCATGCTCAAAGTCTCTGATATCGGAAGAACGATGTAGTCCTTGCCATCCTGAAACAATAAACACAGAAGACTGTTGTTATGGCTTCTGTTCTTCAAGCGCCTTTTCATGAAAAACAAAGGCCACGGGGGCTTCTTGGCTACATAGGGTGTGTGGCTTTCATATCTGAACACAGAACGTAAAGACAACGTGACAAATCATGTGTCAGAAACAAAAGGGCATCGAAATGGAAGGTATATTACAGGAGAGAACTAAAAACAAGATGGGTAAGGAGCCCACAGGGAAGGGCAGGTACAATGAAGAGAGCACAGGCTGTGTTCAGAGAGGTAGCAACAGAACACACAGAGCTAGAGAGAACAAAAGCGCCTCCACAAAGCCCTAACCGCGCAAGCAAGCGCTTCAGAGGGCACGGTATCCAGTGTTAGCCTCCACATTTCAAGGCAATGGAAAAACTGATGACAGTCTAAAGAAAAGCAATAAATGGGTAAGCAAATGGGACTTCTGAGAAAAGTTTGCACAATTGAATAGTATTGCACAGAGAAAAAGAAATAGTATTGCATATAGAAAAACAAATAAAGGGCTATTGGATACCTATAAATGTTTGGGAGGCTTATTGACAAAAATAGAGCTGACCTAGTGTTCGCCAGCTGTTCAAAAGAAAAGAAAGAGGAAATTGGCTTCCATTGTAGTAAGAGGCATTGACTGGAGATTAAATAACATTCTGATAGTAAAGACTACAACTCTAAAATCTTCCAGTGGAAGTTATAAGAGCCTGGGACGGTACCAAGACAGAAACCATCTCTTTTGCATAGCTTAGATGTATTTTTGCCTGCAGAATTTATTAAAATTTCTTGAAATTTCTTCCATTGTTGATCTTCTGTGGATCAACCAGATATTTGTTGGTTTGTTTTAGCTTTAGAAGAGCACTTGAAGATATAACAAAGAGATAAGTAGGTAGAAATCAGAGTGGTCTGCTACCAGGTTATAAATTAGAATCCGATCTGTCTAAAAGGGTCATTACAGCTTTTAGAAAAGCATTGTTACGCCAATGAAGAAGAACACAGTAGATTATTCAGTGCTGAGAGGATGGCATGGTGGCCATGAGATGACGGTTCAGGCAGTAGGGGAGTCCTTAACATCTAAGTACTCTTTGTAGAAGCTTCTTGGATACAGGTGACAAACCTGCTGAGCATTAGCTTGCAAGAGATTTCCCAAATGTTCCACCAACTCTGAAAACGTGGGTCTCTGACCGGGCTCCCCATGCCAGCAGTCCAGCATGGTCTGGTACCTAGAGCAGCAAAACACTGATTTCATTAAATGCCTCTTTCTTCCGGGATGCTGAAAATCAGCACTTAAATGAATACACATTTATAAAGAGCCCACCACGAGTTGAGATGCTAAATAGGGATACAAAACTGTGTAAGACACAGAGCCCCACCCTCCAGAGGCTCAAGGTGTATAGAAAAGAAAACATTAAAAGCAGTGTCTAGTAAAAACTAACTGGTTGCTTTGAATAATAAAATTCTTTTCAAGAAGGGATGACTCCATACTTGAAATTATCAAGAGGGGACGGAAGGCAGCAAACCACACTGCCAAGTGTGTACCTATGCAACCATCTTGCATGTTCATCACATGTACCCCAAAACCTAAAATGCAATAAAAAAAAAAAAAAAGAAAGGCCTCAAAGTAAAAGCAAGACACTAACTGGGCCATGAAAAAGGTTTAAATAACGGAAAGACTTGCAGGCTAGGAGAACTTGTGAGCAAAGAAAGAGAACAGAGGAATACTTCTTAAAGTCTTACATTTCTGGTGTAGTATAATCAGGGGCCCTCATTCTGGTTCCTTCTTTCAATCGCCTACAAAATTCTTCATCAATCTTTACCCCAGGATACGGAGAAGCACCTAGAATTAAACGGGGGCGGAGGGGGAGCCATTCTTTGATTTGATTTTCTCTTACAGAAAACCCTGAGCCTGAATCTTGCACATCCTCATCACCTACGTATTTATCTTTTTTTTTCTTTTTCAAAGCTTCCAGAAAGTTTTACCTGATAGACGTGAAGTACAGGAGAGGAAAAGGCAAATTTTTTGGAGTCTGGATGGAAGGACAAAGAGAAGTGACTCACCTAAGGAAAATATTTCCCACAGCAAAACACCAAAAGACCAGACGTCACTCTGGATTGTGTACACTCTGTCAAAAATTGTTTCCGGGGCCATCCATTTCAAAGGGAGGCGAGCCTGTGGGATAGAAAACAAGGACTTACAGCCCAAATAAGCAAATATCTGAAGAAAAAACTTCCTTTGTTCCTGAACACAGGTCCTGAAGCTCACTACGAGGAGTTTAGTTGTTTTTTTTGTTTTGTTTTGAGATGGAGTCTCGCTCTGTTGCCCAGGCTGTAATGCAGTGGTGCAGTCTCGGCTCAGTGCAACCTCTGCCTCCTGGGTTCAAACAATTCTCCTGCCTCAGCCTCCTGAGTAGCTAGGATTATAGCATGAGCCCCGCTAATTTTGTATTTTTAGAAGAGATGAGGTTTCTCCATGTTGGTCAGCCTGGTATCGAACTCCCAACCTCAGGTGATCCTCCTGCCTCGGCGTCCCTAAGTGCTGGGATTACAGGTGTGAGCCACAGCACCCAGCCAGTAGTTTTAATACTGTTACTTAACAGAGCACTGGGTTCATGTTTGAAACTTACATCTCCTTTTCTGACGTAATCTGGGTCTTTATAGATATCCCGGGCCAAGCCAAAGTCACAGATTTTAACCACGTTCTTCTCTGATAAGAGGATATTTCGTGCTGCCAGGTCCCTGTGGATACACTGCAAAGAGAATTGTGTGTGCATTAGTTCTCAGCACAGCTGATCTCTTTCACATCTGTTGTGATCTCATGCTTCAAAAAAAATCCCACATCAGAAAGCCAACTGATTAACAAGGACTGGGCTAGTACCTTTTATCAACGCTTCAGTAAAAAACTCTGTGAGCTTTGCTGAGACACACATCTGCTTATTCCATAAACAGCCCCAGCCTTTGGAGTTAAATAATTAAGTTATAATATGATGATGGAATCATACATAGGCTTCAGTAGGACACAATTAAAAATGTGTTTCTGGTCACATCCACACATCCCTTTTGCCTGGCCCCATATTTGGTTAAAAGCGTGTTATTCTAAGGAGGTCCCAGAATGGCATTTATTTTTTGAATGAATGCACGGAAATCAGAAACAAGGGGCTCTCATTGGTTTAGCGCTCTTTGTTGATTTCCCCCTTCTGTATGAAGCTGAAGCCCGACTGGCTCTGATAAACACTTCCCAGTGGGGCTTCCACTGATTTCAAAGTGCTACATTATTATAAAGGTCTATTAAGGCAATTTCAGCCTAACACGAGTCAGGTTGATTCTCTAGTGCACTAATAATAAAATGAGATTCACCTTGGCTTTCTTTCTCTTCCTTTTAGTTTGTCAGTTTCCCCTTTCTCTGTATCTTCTAAACTTCATCTAACTTCCTACTACTCAGCAGCTTTAACTCTACGTGATATTTTATAAGGAAATGAGTCTTAGGGAGCACAAGAAATGAATCAAACTTTTTCTTTTCTTTTTTTTCTTTCTTTCTTTTTTTTTTTTTTTTTTTGAGAAGGAATCTCTGTCACCCGGGCTGCAGAGCAGTGGTGCAATCTTGTCTTACTGTGACCTCCACCTCCCAGGTTCAAGCAATTCTGCCTCTGCCTCCCAAGTAGCTGGGACCACAGGCGTGCGCCACCACACCCAGCTAATTTTTGTATTTTTAGTAGAGACAGGCTTTTGCCATGATGACCAGGCTGGTCGCAAACTGCTGACCTCAGGTAATCCACTCACCTTGTCCTCCCAAAGTGCTTGGGATTACAGGCGTGAGCCAACACGCCTGGCTGAGAGGATAATTCTTAAGTCACTGTGATCATGTAAACTGGGCATTGCTGATCTTCCCATACCTCAAATCTGTATGGCACTCTCCTCCGAACAAGGCATATTCAAAGCACATTTTCTAGCACAATGGAGCAACACCAGGAATTCCAAAAAACAGACAGTACGTTTGACTTTTCCCCCCAAACAAAAAAGCTTCCTTTTTTTAACCCACCAACCAAATGGATTCAAGACATCGTCTGGTAGTTGTAAGGGAAGTTAAGGGATTCCCACATTCATGCCCGTTCTTTTCCTAGTCCACGAAAGGAACCCTAAGTGGTGAATTCTGGCCATTAAAACATAGTAATAATAAATCATAATCTCTAAGAAGTGCAAAGGGCTTTTCCCTTTGGGAAAACCCTATAAATCCTCAGTTCTCCCCCTTCCCCTTGGGAGAGCGAACACAAGAGCTACTAGCAGAAACTGAAGAGCCTGAGGCCTTGAATGCTGTGAGAAGCTTTAAACTTCAGGGGAGAACGTGGGTTGAAGATCTCACTCTAATTTAATAAAAACCAAAAAATGCATAACTTAAGTCTTTCTTTCTTCATTAGGCTGCATGAATACATTCTGTCAACTGATAGTTCTTCCTGATCCTTAATTGGAAGTTTTCTTATCTAATATAAAATTATACATTTTACTATTTCCAGAGGAGTCACTGCCACCAGCCTGTTCCTGCTTGGTGTTTACAACCTTTGGAATAGTTGTGACTTGTCACGTTGCTACCTCAGCTTTTGTTTGGCCTATTTTTCTAATTTTAGCTCTTTTAATCGCTCTCATCTGAAGCCTGTCGTTCCTGGCTTCTAATTATACTCCTAACAAATACTTTTTGATGGATGTTGATGAATGTAAAATAAATAAAAAATAGACTCTCATGCCAAGATATATGTAAGGCTCAGTCCCTCCCCTCTCCAGGCCATCGCTCAAATGTCAATAAAGTAAAGCCTTCCTTAGGAAAGCCTTCCTTGTTTATCTTGTTTAAAATGAATGTACACAATGAACAGAAGAATAAACATACGCAAATAAATCACTCCCGTATATTCTTCTTGCTTTATTTCACCATAGCATTTACTCCCATCTAACCTGCAATGCATTTTACTTGTTTATATTGCTTCTTGTTTGCTCTACCCACTAGAACTGTAAACTCCATGAAGGTGAAGAGCTTGGCCTGTCTGTTCACCACAGTATCCTCAGTGCTCAGACAGCTTAGTAAATGTTTGACAAGTCTTTATCATACAGCTTAATTACGTGAACTGTCTAACCACCGAAACTTAGCAGACACAGAGGCTTCCCGTTTGAGCTCTTCTAAGAAACGCAGAAGTGGCGAATGAATTATAATCCCAAACAGGTACCAGTGGCTGACACCGGACATCTTATTTCCAAACCTGTGGTCTGAAAAGAAAGCTGATTTCCCCTCAACCTGTCTTACCTTTCGCGATGCCAAGAACTCCATGCCCTTAGCCACTTGGAAGCTGTAACAAATGAGATGTTCCAAAGTCAGGAAGTCCTTATACAGATCTTCAGGAGCTGTCCGAAGAGGCAGGAGGATGCAGATCAGTATTTCCGCCAGCTGGTGTGATTTGTTTCTAAGTTTGCTAGAGCAATACTCTTTTTAAGACTTGGGAGTAACATTTTCAGCAAATAGAAGCAGAGAGTCAATGCTTCTATCTTCTGTAAATCGCCTGAATTCCCAGTATCATTAACCTTCATCATACCCCTTAAGAATAATACTGGTTTTTTCCCATTTTAGCCAAATTGAACCAGTAAATCCAGGAGGTAGAATAAGGTAATACTGACCTAAATAATCTGGGAAAGAAAGAGGACTTTTCCAAACGTGCCACTTACACTTTTTTTTTTTCATGTACCCAGAGGGATAAACAATAGTTTCATATCAAGGACTCTAAAAATAAAACAATAATATTCAGGGTCATTGAATCTCTTCTCTCCAGGCTTTGTCCTGGGACCAAGGCCAAAAGTCAAACTATAATCCGCAATGAATAACTAAAAATACTAGAAATATATTTAATTCATTTTCAAACTTAAAAAGTGCTGTAGGCCGGGCGCGGTGGCTCACGTCTGTAATCCCAGCACTTTGGGAGGCCGAGGCGGGTGGATCGCGAGGTCAAGAGATCAAAACCATCCTGGTCAACCTGGTGAAACCCCGTCTCTACTAAAAATACAAAAAAAAATCAGCTGGGCATGGTGGCGTGTGCCTGTAATCCCAGCTACTCAGGAGGCTGAGGCAGAATTGCCTGAACCCAGGAGGCGGAGGTTGCGGTGAGCCGAGATGGCACCATTGCACTCCAGCCTGGGTAACAAGAGCGAAACTCTGTCTCAAAAAAAAAAAAAAAAAAAGATGGTAAAAAGTGCTGTAACGACATTAAATCTGGCCTGGGAGGATGTTTTTTCTTGAGAGATAACAGAAGCATGGAAAAATAAATTTACGTAAATTAGTGGTATTTACTTCAGTGCAACTGGTACAAATAAACACTAAGACATTAAATGGGTGTTTCAAAATCATCTCTTTGGTCAGATAAGACTTATGGCTTCTTTCCTGGAGAGAAATACCAGAGTAAACAAAAACTTAGTTGTAATAATAACCTTATAAGTACTAAAAAGGCTGTGAGCCTTTTTCCTCAACAACTCAATCTCAGGTTTCTGGCTCACTGGCCACTGTTTTTTGAAGGAGAAAGAGCAGGGTAGAGTCAGCACCACTCAGTGTGGTCCCAGCTATGTGAAGCCTAGATCACCTCCCCATGTGCTTCTAGACCAAGCCTAGACCACCTCCCCGTGTGCTTCTAGACCAAGCCTAGACCACCTCCCCATGTGCTTCTAGGCCAAGCCTAGACCACCTCCCCATGTGCTTCTAGACCAAGCCTAGACCACCTCCCCATGTGCTTCTAGACCAAGCCTAGACCACCTCCCCATGTGCTTCTAGACCAAGCCTAGACCACCTCCCCATGTGCTTCTAGACCAAGCCTAGACCATCTTCCCATGTGCTTCTAGACCAAGCCTAGACCACCTCCCCATGTGCTTCTAGACCAAGCCTAGACCACCTCCCCATGTGCTTCTAGACCAAGCCTAGACCACCTCCCCATGTGCTTCTAGGCCAAGCCTAGACCACCTCCCCATGTGCTTCTAGACCAAGCCTAGACCATCTTCCCATGTGCTTCTAGACCAAGTTCCAACCTCAAACTACCTTCTCAGCTTCTAAGGAAAAGGAGTTAAAGGCAAGCTTCATGTCAAGGGAAGCAGCGTGGATTTCTTCCACTATTCTTCTAGACTCATGTCTCAAGGGGAGCCAGCCTGTCACCCATAACTACATCCATGGCGCTGTCTCTGCTCCTTCTGAAGGAAGCAGATAGTGTGCTCTGGAGACAGCTGAAGCTCTGCAAGTTAGACTGGGACCACAGCTCCACCATAAAGAGCACAAAATATCACTGAGGCCAGTCACAGTGGCTCACACCTATAATCCCAGGACTTTAGGAGGCCAAGGCAGGCACATCACCTGAAGTCAAGAGTTCGAGACCAGCCTGGCCAACATGGTAAAACCCTATCTCTACTAAAAATACAAAAAAGTTTAGCTGGGCGTGGTGGTGCATGCCTGTAATCCCAGCTACTCAGAAGGCTGAGGCACAAGAATCACTTGAACTTGAAAGGGGAGTTGCAGTGAGCCAAGATCGTGCTCTTCTAAGAAACACAGTGAGACACTCCATCTCAAAAGTTAAATAAATAAATAAATACATAAATAAATAAACAAACGAACACTGGAAATATAACTTAAAGGCCAGGATATTTATCAAGACTCCCTTGGAAGGAAGGGAGTCTTGATGGTTGGAAGGAAGACTTGATAAGCCACTTGGGGTAGGATAGAAACAACAGATGGCTCCTCAACTGCCTTGGAGAAGGTTAGGTATAATGAACAGAAAGACTTTTGCACAGGTAAAGCATGCAACGTGGGGCTGAGCCACTCTGGGGCTCTCCAAGGCAATGGAGCAGCTAGTCAACTACCAGAAAGCTTGTAGCCTCTTCCACTAATAAATATTCAACCAGTATTTTATGAACACTGCTATGATTGTAGCTGACTGCTTAGACCACCTGAGCCACCAAGATTTCTCAGGCTAGCCCTGCTTCGCCTTCCTGTCTAGGGCTTCTACACTTCGCTTTTGGGGAGAAAGAATGGAGGCAGTCTATTTAGAAATTCAGGTATCTTTCAAATTGTGAGGTAGTACTGGACTTTTCCCATGATCAAATTTCTTGTAATACTCTATCGCCCTGTCTGCTCCTGTGAGAGCATGCCATAGCGTGCAGGAAGCACTGGCCAGTACCTTCCTCTTCTTCCACATCACTGAGAGACTTCTCCTCCACAAATCCAGAGCTGGCTGAGCTCTGGCTACTGGTGATGCTGTCCAAGCGCCGTTTCAGATCCACAGGGATTTCTCCAACATAGTCTTTTCCTTGACGGAATCGTGCCCCTTTGGTCTATAAAAAAGCAAAGGAACAAACAAATTCCTTAAATATAAAATGGGTCTTTAAAAGTTTACAACCTTTTAAATGTAGTAAACCATGGAGATAACCGAAACTACTAAAAAGCAGACAAGAAGGACTTCAGTTTCAGGATTATGCAATCTCTTAGCTGAAATACGGGGCAATTTAGTGCATAATAGGGTTTCTTCCACAAAGCCTAGCTCCTTCTTTAAAGAGACAAATGCCCCATTTCGAGTTGCATTCAGACACACTTTCAGCATTAGGGTGCTCTTCACAGAGGGATTTACACTCCATGCGGCCAAATATGGTTGGGGAAAGACAGAATAACCCAGTGCTGTCGTACCCTCTGCCCTCCCCTCTCCTCGATCATACCTACCTTCTCCCCAGTGCCTGAGTGCAGGGGGTGTAATGGGTCAGTAGATTAAAATCACAAAAATTAAACAGAAGCATATGGCCCCCAGAAGGTAAAAGAGGAAGTTACAACAGCCAAGAGATAATATGAGAAGATTCCTCATAAATTCATAAAATTTCAAAACTAACCTGTACCATTTTGAGTTTCCCTTCATTTTATAACATGGCCAGAGCGGGATTAGGAAATGACATACCTTGTATGGCACAAATTCATTTCTCTTGTTCCTCAGGTAACTGGATAGGTTTCCAAACTTGCAGAATTCCACAATCACCATGAGCGGCCCTGTAGACAGTGCATGTCCAGGAAGGAAAATGGGTTATCACGCATGTTTCTCATTAAGTGTTTAATAGAGTGATGAACCCAAAAATACCTTAGAAGAGGGCTACAACCTTTCACTGGGACAGCGATGTAGAAATCAGCTGGTCCCAATCCCCTTATATTGTAGTTTTTCTTTTTTCCAGAAGACATTTTCACGAGATTAACCAAAATTTCCGAAGAAAACCCACCCATCTGCTTGCTTTTCAGTGCAATCACTTAATATGGTTCCATTTTGGGGGTAACTACCCTTAAACTTTCAAGTTTTGTGGAAGTTTACTCTTCTCTGGACATCTGTTACACAGGTAGCAAACTATCACAGTGGCATGACATTTTTTAATTCAGGGAAAGCTTTAGAATAATTTAATTCTAGTGTCCATTAAACCTCCATGAAATATATTTATTCCTAGGAATCCACACAGTATTCTAAGCTAAGAAAATCAACTCCATGAGAATTAACTGCTTTCCCTCAAACACTAGCAGAGAGAAATGTTAAAACTGGGTGACAAAAACCATCCACAGTTACTCACCTCCTGGCTTGGTACAGGCACCTAGAAGGTTGACCACATTGAGATGATGACCAATATGAATGAGGATTTTGAGTTCAGACATGAGGGCTCGATGCTCACTGTGTGTTGCTCCTTCTACAAATACAGTACAAAGAGGGAAATCATAGGTGTGGACATTACCTTCAGGTAATTGGGGGTCTTCCCCTCCCTGCATGTCACTGTACGGCTTACCCTCCAGGGGTAACACAGCTGTGACCTAGTTTACAGACCACACGTGTTTCCTCAAAAGTGAAAAGTTAAGTGCAAATTCTATTTTCATATATATATATATTTGTTTGTTTGTTTATTTATTTATATTTTAGAGACAGGGCTTCACCATGTTTGCCAGGCTGGTCTTGAACTCCTGACCTCATGACCCACCCACCTCGGCCTCCCAAAGTGCAAAGTGTGGGGATTGCAGGTATGAGCCACCACACCCAGCCACAAAGTTCATATTTTAAGTGAGCCAGAATGTTTGATATTTCAAGGAATCCATTGTGAAATCTTTTGTAAAGTGAAGAATACATCTGCAATGCAATCATGCCCAGATTCTCTTCTTTTACAAAACTGGATTTTTGCATTTCAGGTTCACTATGATTCTTAGGGTCTATCATTTTAGTGCTTCCTCATACGGAAGTGACACCATGCATTAAATATCTTCACGTGTTAGAGGCTATCCTGAATGTTCCAGCCAATCTGTGCCGAACTGTGTAAGCAAATTAGGGCCAGCTGGCAAGACCAGTTGGCACGTGAAGCTGATGGCACTAAGACTATGTTTGATCCTGTATGGATTGCTACACTTCCCTCGAATTCACAGGCACAGTCCACACCTCAGGCCCTGATGAGCCACCTCAAAATTACATGCTCCCTTGGCCACAAGGGAAGAAAGGCGAATGGAGAAAGATAGCTTTGAAATGCACAAAATCTATTGGCAAAGGGTCAGTGGCACTGTCTTCATCAATGAAAGAATAAAGAAGCTTTATTGTCTAACATCCTGAAATGAAAATGGCCAGAAGAGAATTCCATTACTACTAGGATTAACAATTATTTATAAAGCTTTTAATTTTAAAAATATAACCCATTATTTTTTCTAACACAACCATTCTTACTTTGTAAATTATTTTTTTACATATGAACATCTTTTACATATTCCAATTCTAGAGAACATACTAGTTTTGCATTCCACTATTTTTCTTTCCCTGTCTCTAGATGGTCTGTAATTATCTGATTCCACAATATATTAAGAAACCATTTTAATAAAATCACAGTGCTTTTTTCCTGTAACCAGAACCACTAAGTACAATTGTGTTGGCTGAGACCTGCATAAGGGTAACCAGGCAAGGAGGTGAAACCCATCCCCACCTTTGCTTGCCAGACCGTGCACCTTGGCATAAAGCTAGAAAGGAGGATCCTTTTTCCAGTTTGCACAGGGCACTATTTAGGCTGGCTGCATGTGTGGCTAGTAGGCCCACCTAAGCACAAAGCTACTGACAGAAGCCTTGCAAACTGTTTAAAGCCTAGACAAAACAGATAGAGCACCATATAATTTTGCTTTTACCTTTTAACATTTTGACTGCTACTGTCCTGCAAGTTGCTGTCTTGTCAATTCCAAAGGCATCTGCTTCAATCACTTGGCCAAAGGCACCACGGCCAAGAGGCTTACCTAGAATCAATAATAGCAACAAGAAAACGGACTTGGATTATTATACCACCAAAGTGATATGCAGAGGTGTCAACTAGATAGGGTGACCATACATCCCAATTTAACATGGATAGTCCAGTTTACTCCTTTGTCCTGGCTTAATTACTTAATAATTCCCCCTTAGCTCGCCAAATGTCCTGCTTTGGATGACTACACAGGGACCCTACCTCTAAGTGGCAAAATGAATGATTATCCAAATTCAAGAGATGGAATTAATATTTCTCAACCAGAATCCAACATCTGAATAGACCACATTTGTCATCATTCTAATGGAGGCAGAGATGGCCTGGTAAACACAATATCAAATTAATAGCAACTGAAAATGTACCTAGCTTCAGCCGGTCTCTGGGGAATTCCCATTTGCTGGCATCATAAGGCAGTCTTTCACAGTGTTCGTTCAAAGGGAGTTCATCCGGATCCATGACGATGGACAAGTAGCCTGCCTTCAGTTCCCCTCCATTGGCCTGGAAAGCATCAGTCCTTCCAGTCATATTCACACTGCTGTTTGGCTGTTGTTTCGTATGCTTGTTATTGCTGTTTATTGGATCCTCATTCCTATCTCATTTTCCAATAAAACTCATGGAGTTTGAGAGTGGTCCTATTATAACCCTGCTTCTGGTGTCCCCTTATCCCCCAAAGGAGCTCAGAATTAAGTTTTTAAAGCCTAATTACATGAGACAGTCCAAGCGCTTTTCCCCTCTAGTGGCTTCTATCAATTAAATCCCTGAGATCCAGCCAAAAGAAAGTGGGCAAGAATGTTATTGTATTGAAATAAAAATGTTCCCATTGAGCCAATAACAATGGGAAGAAGCAACTCAAAGAACCCCAGTCAGTTTTCATTAATCATGAAAACCAATGTGCATGGGCAGAAGGGAAATTATTTTGTTACCCGCTTAACGGTCCGCAGGATGATGACAAGAAGTAGCCAGAAGAACATGGCAATCACCGCTGTGCCCACCAAAATAATGATTTCCAAGTTTGTCTTTTCCTGGGCACCTGGAAAGACACAACTGAATGAGTATCAACCAGTGGAAACTTACATACGTACATATATAATATAGATAGATAGATAGATAGATAGATTTTTTTCTTTTTGGTAAGATGACACATTTTAGCACTAAAGCAAGATCTCAAGCTTGCCAACTTGGAAAAATCCTAGAGGACAATAGTCACACACCCCTAACTTGGATGGGGTCTACGGAATTCTTTTTTTTTAAACCTAATGTTTATTTATTTATTTATTTTTAGACACATGGTTTCTATGTTCTAGGCTGGAGTACCATGACACAATCATAGCTCACTGTAGCCTTCAACTCTTAGGCTCTAGCGATTCTCCCACCTCAGCCTCCCAAGTTGCTGGGACTGCAGGTGCATAGCACTAAACTCAGCTAATTTTTCTTTTACTTTGTTAGAGACAAGGTCTCACTACATTGCCCAGGCTAGTCTCAAACTCCTGGCTTCATGCCTTCCCCCTGCCTTGGCCTCCCAAAGTGCAGGAAATATAGACATAAGCCACCACACCTGGCCTACAGAATTGTCAATGGAAAATTTAAAGCTTGCGAAACATTGCTAATGAAAACTTACAACAATGCAATTCTAAAGTAATTAAGCACAGGAGTAGTAATGTCTTATGAGCCAAATTTAGGAAGTGTTTAGAGGAAGAGCAGTCTTTGATGGAAAGAAAACAGATCATTCTTTACAGAGAAAAAAAATGTATTTAAGGAAAACAAAAATCTGCTTTTAAACTGATAGTCGATGTCTGAAAAAGGATCATGTAAGAAACCAAATAGGGAAATAAACCAAGTTTTTTGACCCAAGAGCTACTAATGACCACGTATCTACTATGCACTCATCATTTCTGTTCCCTCATTATCTACTGCAGAAAAGAAGACTGAGGAATGCAACCGCACCTGGATGGACTTTCCCACAAGATAAAGCTGGCCTCTTGGTCTCAAAGATTTCAAAGAGAATCATTTACAAGTTAATTTCTGTCTCCCTGGTTCATTCCTTCTCGCTTATAATCATTCACTGTTCCTCAAATAATTGTGTACATTACCCATCTCCTCTTTTGCCTCTGACAAAGGGTATATAAGCTTCTGTACCCCGCCAAGGGGTTGGAGTAATCATTCTGTGGCCCCCAGCCCTGTACATTAATAAATTTGTATGCCTTTTCTCTTAAAAAAAAAATATATATATATATACTTAAAAAAATACACTTTAAATATACTGTTCCACTTAATCTCTTCAACAACTCTCAGTTTTCAGATGAAGAAACAGAAGATCAGAGAGGTTAAGTGACTTGATTGAGAGCACATAGCTAGTCAATGGTTCAGTCAAGAGATAAAGAGGTCTGTCCAACATAAGCTAACCATTACCTACACTACCCCGTCCCTGTGTCAGGGGCCTGAGTGAGGAAAAGAGAAGTAGCCAAGATGAGCGTATCACTCATGGCCTGGTAATGGGAGTTTCAAACCACTCATGAAAGGAAAGAGAAGAGAAAACTAGAGGTCAGCAAGGAAAGCTGCAGATGCTCAGGGCTTCAAAGGACAGCTCTGGGTGGGAGAAACAAAACGCAGAAGGAGGCTTTCCAACCAAGAGTGATTAGCAAAGAGATGATGAGAAAGCAATCATCACTTGAGGCCTCCCATCAGAAGAGTGCAAGGGGAATCAAACCGGGCCACAAGCTGTGCGGATGGCCCACTATAGCCTCGAGAGAGCAGAAGACAAGTGACAAACTGGCTTGCAAAATAAGTAATACATTGGTTTGCAAAATAAAAGTTAAGTTAACCATGGAGAGCAAGCACGAGTATGCTTGGAGTAGATTTTGTTTTTCTGGTGGTCCTAGGGAAGTAATTCTCTATTTATACACACAGATTTAAAAGTCCAATTGTATACAGAGGGTGAAAAGATCCAAGAGTCTATATTCTATGTGTTTGTATATTAATATTCTCACATAACATTTGGGAACCTAGCAGGAGGATTAAATATCTAGCTCTGCCTTTCTTAGCATTCACTCCAGGTAACAAGTAACTATAATCTCTGTGCCAGTGTTGCCTAGTTAGGCATCTGTAACCAGCTGCAGACCACTAACAAGCGAGAATGCAGAGCGTCAGAGAGAATCTAGTGGATTCTCTGCATATTTGCCCTAAAACATGAATCACTTTGGAAATGACAGAACTGCCACGATCTTTGAAATCTTTATTTGCAAGTGTGGTTTATGAAATTCTAATAAACTTATACACTTGAAAATATGTCAACATATCTCGATGCAATACTTGGCATCATAGATTTGGCAGAGTAAAGGGACCAAAATCTAGACTTTGAGAGACAAGTTAGAACGAGTTCCTAGAAATCCATCGATTCTCCCTTCTGTCGCCATCCTTCTTTCTTACCCTTGAATACCATTCCGTTACCCACACAACACAGTTTTTTATTCTTCCCCTGGTGGGCCATTAAAAAGAAGCCATAGGAATGTACTTCTTAAGATAAAATATTCTGCTACAAATTACTTTTCCTATTCCACATCACTCCTGCATACACACATACTTAGATAAAAATCAAAAATTCTCCATGTCAGAAGAGCAATAGTCTCTTGTTCACAAGTGAATCTTAATTATCTCTAGTTCAATTAAAACTCTGAACCCTTGTGACTATCTGGATAGCATGGACTGCCATGATTAGGCGGCAATTCTAATATGTTTCCAAATAAATATAAAGGCATCATTTCTATAAGTTAATCAAGCCATTCAAACAAAGACAGAATCAGGGAGAGGAGGCTATTCATTCTGCCTGGCTAAGAATTTTTCCACAGTAAGAACTACAGGAATAGGAAATGTGATGCAAGCAGAATCATAACAATATTAATTATGTTTGCTGGTTAAAAGAATACATGCTTACTGAGAAAATTTACAAAGTACAAAAATATTAAAAATCATTTGGAGTTGCCCTACTCAAAGTGAATGTGTGTCTATAAGATATAAACTAATCTTTAAAACCTGCAGGATGTATCTACGACTTCCCACTGACCTTCTTTCTTTCTTTTAAGTTCCAGGTTACATGTGCAAAATACTCAGGTTTGTTACACAGGTAAACATGTGCCATGGTGATTTGCTGCACCTATTAACCCATCGCCTAGGTATTAAGTCCCACATGCATTAGCGATTTTTCCTGATGCTCTCCCTCTGCCCACCCCACAACAGGCCCCACCGTGTGTTGTTCCCTTCCCTGCATCTATGTGTTCACATTGTTCAGCTCGCACTTATAAGTGAGAACATGTGGTGTTTGATTTTCTGTTCCTGTGTTAGTTTGCTGAAGATAATGGCTTCCAGCTCCATCCATGCAGCTGCGAAAGACCTGATCAGATTCCCTCCTACAGCTACATAGTATTCCATGGTATACACGTACCACATTTTCTTTATCCCACTGACCTTCTATTATGAAAAATGCCTCCACTTTTGCACAGCCAAGAACACTGCATGCCTGGCAGGTGTAGAGGCCTTCATCCTCCTTCCTCACTCTGCGGATAGTAAGGTTGCGGTTCCCATCCTTCAATACAATGCCTAAGAGAGGAAGAAAATGATCATTCTCATTTGTGATGATGTGGTCTGTGAAGTTTTTCAGGGAAATTTAGCAAATATAAATGCCGCCCTTCATCTTGGTCTGTTACCTAACTCTGTAAAGTCATGTGGGATATATTGCTGACTGATCTCCTATAAGGCTTTCATGAGAATTCAACAAGGCCCCATATTCCAATTCTAAGTCTGTGAAATGAACCAGGCCATGGACATCAATACTGCTTTTTTGCTACATTACATTAAGAAATAATACGGCATTTTAGATAGCAACCCTGGGAAAGTTCTGCAACCCAAGTGTGGTAGCCAAGTTCTATCTACCTGAGTCTTCTACAAGGGTCTCATTATCTTTAAACCACATGATCTGTGGAGGGGGGTTCCCAGATGCTGTGCATGACACTTCGATGGTTTCGCCAATACTCGTCGTCTGATTCTCTAGGTTTCCTGTGATCATGGGTGCCATGCGCTCTAAACATACAAAAAGAAAATCACAAAACATGCAGTCATAACTTTTGAAATGGTTCGAGTGTCAGCCAACTTTTAAACAGTTTAAATTTAGTGAAAAGGAACTTGTTGGTTTATTAAGCTCAAAATAGGCAGAAGTTGATAACGGCACCACTGGTCACTGGGTAAAGTTAAGTGAAACAAGTCAGTCAGGACACTGCAAACAGATTAATGGCTTTTAACATTCATATTAGTGATACTAGCTGGTAATCTCATCACAAAAGAAAGGTTCAGAGTCACCTATATGGATTTTTCCCCTAATCAGATACAACCTTTCCAGCGGAATACTCCCATCCTATGAAATTTCTAGCCAATAATACAGTAGAATCCCTTCATATTTCTCTTGGAAGTGCCAAACTTTATTATCATTCAACAAATAATGCCTTGCATTTATTTGGCAATTCTTACAAAACTCATTGCTACAATTTGTGTTCCTCACATTGATCTTACGTAACGAACAGAACAGGACTATTAGCATTATCTCACAGATGAAATAAATGATGTTCAGGGACATTAAATGACTTGTCCATGTCCCTATAACTAAGTAAACAGTTGAACTGTTACTGAATCTGGTGAGGCTAAAAGAGCAGTTCAGTGCTATTTCCACTGAAACACAAACAAAACAACAATACCCTAAGGAAAGTCATGGATTTAAAGAAAATGAAGCCCAGGAGTATTTGTTTAAGTGTACAAGAAAAATTTAGATTTATTCTTCCTTCAAATTATGAAAGTGCTGTTGGAATATCTGGTCCAAACCAACTGAACATCAAAAGGGATCATGCTGAAAAAATCTACTTCAACACTTAGCAAAATGAGATTACCCCAACAGCATACTGCACTGAAGTCTAAGCAAATGTACTGGACTCCAGCCTACTTCTAAGAAGAGATTTTAGGAAAACAACTTAGGAGTCCTGAGGGAAGTAAACGAGCTAACTGCGAGCACATATTTTCTGAGCACCGCTAGGCCAGGAGCCTACTTCACAGCTTTTTCTGAATTCTTCCATAACCTTGAAGACAGACCAGCCAACAGAAAATCCGTGGTCATCTATGGGGTGTGACGAAAAGGGTCCCAGGGATGACTTGACCCCAAAGTATCTCCTCTTATAACACCTGAGTCCTAAAACTAGCAAACTTTATGCTAGTGTCTGCCAGAAGGTACCTCTTCAAATATGACAAGAACTCTGATGATGACGTTATCCCTCTAAAACTGTGGTGGAGGGTAATTTACCTGAGCAATTTACTTCCTAACAGTAAAAAAACTGAGGGCACATACATCCTAAGAATTGAAAAGGGACACCAAAAGGAGGAGAAGATGGAGAGAAGTGGCACAAAGAGACGCTCTCCACATTTGCCCTGGGATTTTCCCACAGACAGAGCCATGACCGCCCGGCTTTTGCATAGGGCATGAGGTTAGACAAGAGGTAGACAGTGCATCTATGAGGAATTTACAGAGCTATCTGCTCACTGAAGCGATCAACCCATTGACCTTAGGCTATGCCGAACCACGTGGGATCACCCAGAGGTACAGATAGTGACTGTAGCTTCCTTCCCGTGGAATCTTCTAGGTCCTAAACTCAGCCCATCATCCCACTCTTCATGCAGCAGGTGCCTTCTTGAGCACTTAGTGTATGCTGCTATGCTCTATGACTAGAACTACAGCAGGGAGCAGAAGAGAGAACAATTCCTGTCCTCATGGACACAGCGACCTCACTGTGCCGTGACTTCCCAGTGGTTGCCTGTGCTCTCCTCCTGTCCTTCATGTTCACCACTGTGAATTTCTGACACTCTCCTAGCTCTTAGCAGGCATTCCACAAATACGTGTCTACTTAAATAAACTGATGCCCAAGATAAAGTAGAAATTTTCCTGGTTCAAGCTAATCCCTTATATATACTAGTGAATTACTCCATCACCATGGTTAGAAAGAGCCACGTTATTTTCTCTTTTTAATACCCCATTTCATTATTATTAGCTTCTTTCTACCTTAATGACTTGGTGAGGAAGTGTGCACCAGTTTACAACATAAGCTCCTAGAGGACAGTAATCTTTGCATCGCACTTAAACGGCACTACATTGAAGGCATTCCAACTGCCTCTCTGCACGATGATCCAGAATTATCTCCCTACCTAGGACTGTGAGCTGCCTGACCACACAATGTCTTTTCTTGGTCTTCCTGTCTTGAGCAAAGCAGATGTAGTCTCCTTGATCCTGCAAGGATATATTCTTGAGCTCCATGATCAAAATGTCATTTGTGCTGTTGGAGAACGTGGTGGCATTCAATTTCCAAAAAGTTTCCAGGTTTTTGCAAACAGGTGTGGGCAACTCTCCCACGTGGACTGGCAGAGGCTGTGGGCCAAGCTTGTACCACGTGAGGTTCTCAAACGTAGATCTGTCTGCGGTGCAGCACAAAGACACGCTCTCCTGCTCAGTGGGCTGTGTGCCAGGTTGCAAAGTAATTTCAGGACCCCCTAAAATGTAAAAGCCATAGTTATTGAATGGTGATTTAACTTGGTACAGCTCACTATCATCTTGTTGCTTTCGGCCTAATACAAAGTACCAAGAGAAATGAAGCTCTGTCAGTCCCAGATGATGTACTACAACTCGACAAACTAGACAATTCAGGTCCCAAAATATCTTATTTGGCCAAAATGTATTACTTGAAAATGTAGATAAATTCCTCAGATATTTACCACATCTCCACTTTGAGTTCTATGTAATGTTTAAGATTTTAAAAATTCAAAGCAAAATCTCTAATCCTAAAAGAATTTTAACAATTAGGTCTTAATCAACACTAACGCTCAACGACATGAAAGCTACATTTATGCCAACGAATTCACCCTGACTAAAATATTCCATCCAGCAGAGTCAGCTAATGCTTATCTATAAAACTAAGATGCACAGGCAAAATCAGCAGCACTGGAAGGGCACTGCTCCTCTCTCATTCGGATCGCCTCCGGAAAGCCCACCCTCATCAACTGTTCCACAGCAAGCCCATCAATATGTACTGAAGCTCAGTAAGTCATGTACTGCATCAGACTCTGAGGCCTGAGACGTAAACGTGGTTTAAAGCATCTGTGAAACCATTCTCTCTCCAGTGAAGTTGGATGCACTGACTTCACATAAACCCAGGAGATACCTGAGGAGTTTCAGTTCATGAATGAAACCATCAATGACAAATCCAAGTCCATTTTCCTAAATGCCATGCCACTCACATGAATGGCAAAAATAAGAGGGAATTACACAGCTTAGTAACCGCTGTGCGAGTGATCCAACCCAAACCTCCAGAGAAGAGTACTTACTGGTCACGTGGAAGGAGATCACCCTCTCTCCTCTCCCAACTTTGTTGACCGCTTCACATTTGTACAAAGCTGACACGTTTGCCGCTTGGATAACAAGGGTACTTACAGTCTGTAGGGGAAAAAACAAATCCCAGGCCGTAAACAATGCAGGCTGTTTGTGCACAAGCACTCAGACTGAAGTCCAGCAGTCTCCACAATCACTCCAACCAGCCTGTGCCATTCCCACCGCTGCACTGATTGGACACTGTCGAATTTATGCAATTACGGGTTGAGTCCTTCTTATTCAAAATGCTTGGGACCAAAAGTGTTTTGGACTTTTAATTTTTTCAGATTTTTGAACCTTTGCATTGTATTCGTACCAGTTGAGCTTCCCTAATCAAATTCAAAGTGCTCCAACAAGCATTTCCTTTGAGCATTATGTCAGCACTCAAAAAGGTTCAGAATTTAGAGCATTTTGGATTTTGAGTTTTCAGATTTGGGATACTTACTCAATTTGTATAATTATGCTACTGTGGAGCTCACACATTATATAAAAAGGGCTTTGGAAACCATAAACCGATGATGTGTTTTAATATGACATGATCCACATTTTTTTACTCTCATGTTTATAAAATCAGAATCACCTTACACAGATGCATAGATTTAATGTCATAGATATTTTATCTTTCTCTGATAAGCTATTAATAAGTTAACGGTACTACTAAAAGTCAATGGTCTTTTCAAAGTGACTTCATATGCTATTATTTTATCAACCAGACTATTTGGTTATTAATCTCCAATACGCCTCACGCATTACTGTACCATCCTTCCATTAAAGAGAGACAAATTTTCCAATTTAAAAACTTCAAACTCACTTTGTTTTTTCCTTCAATTAGAGCAAATTGATTTTTATTGACTTCAATTTTATTTCCTCCCTGAAAGTCCTCCACATTTCTCCATTCATCACAAGGGTATGGGTTTGTCACTGAGACAGCCTGGCTATAAGAAAGAGATAACAGAGCATGTTATGATTTAATTTTTCCTTCATTCACATCAGGAGTAAGGAAAAGATTCAGACTTTGGTTACTCTGTTCTTAGAAATAACTTCCAACATAGCCTACCATGGTGGAAGACTTGGCGCCAATTAAAAATAGGCATTAACAAGGAAAAGATTCTAGGTAGATTCATTCAGGATACAGGAGGGAAGCAGCTATTCTGGGAACAAACCTTCATTCATAAATTGGACCAACAAGACAATTCAAGTTAATTTAGTTCAAAGGAAGGCAAGGAAACTTAGAAGCCATTGGGCTCCTTGAAGTAATTTCTCTGGAACCACGGTCTCTGTGAAGGAAATGATCAGTGGCTAAGGAAGAAGCTCGTAGTGGCCCTTTCAAAAACAACAACAGGAAGTGGACTGCTTAGGGTGTTGGTAGGTTGGATGCTCCTGTTATGTTTTTCCCTAAGGATGTCTGGACTTGTGTCAGATCATGATAAGCTGGGCCTGAGACCCTGAGGACTGGGGCTGGGTCAATCACTGCCTCTCATCTATCAGCACTTCCTTTGAGAGATAGAACTCACAGATAAGAAAGAGCGATGTGGTATTCACCAATTGATTGGTATTGGGAGAAAAACCAAAGATTGGCAATTAGCAAACTGAGAAAATAGCCTGCGTTTGGAGTAATGTACCTCTGGGCTGATCTAATAAGGCTGAGCTTAGCTAATCCCAAAGTAGGATACTCTAAGCAAAGACATCTCCTAAAATGTAAGATACAGGAAAAGATGGATAGATTCAGGGTACCCCTTGAGAGAAAGCTTTCTTCGGTTTAGGCTTCTCCATTTAGGATGGAGTCACATCATAGCTCAGCTGTAAGAAATGCAAGATGGCAGGAAAGCAAATCGCACGTGGCCTCACTCACCCAGGCTTGCTTGGACACTCTTCCTCCAACTGCCAATACCAGCGGATGCGATGCGGGGGAGGAACGGCATAGATCGTACACGTCAGCGTTTGAGTGGTGCCGTACTGGTAGGAATCCACAGGAGAGATCAGAGATTTCTCACCAATCTGGGGTGGGACTGAAGTCAGGAAAAACAACTTTTGAATTGTCAATCAACTTTGAAGAATGGGAAGCAGGGGATTTCAGCAACTAAAGCTGACTTTGTTTAAGTATAATGATCTTGCTTCCACTTTCTTTTTCAAAGAATACCTAGATGTGGAAACAAGAAACCTGAGTTCTAACGATACTCATAAAAACCACAACTAGCCAGGTATCGGGGCTCATTCCTGTAATCATGCCTGTAATCTCAGCATTTTGGGAAACTGAGGTAGGCAGATCGCTTAAGCCTAGGAGATCAAGACCAGCCTGGGCCACATAGTGAGATCCCATCTCTATTAAAAAAAAAATTACAATAAACTAATAATAATAATAAACTAACAAGCTGAATGGCTTCATGCAAGTCTTGAAATCCTGTGCCTCTCATCTGCATTACAGAACTAGTTCTCTCTGCACCCTCAAGTTCACAAGATCAAGGCAAGGCTACAGAAAATAGCTGAGATAGCACAGTAAGTACATGGATTATGTGCCAAGCATTGTTCAAAGTGCTTTGCATGGATTCATTCACTTAATCTTCACAACCACTATTGCTGTCCTCAGCTTTATACATGAGAAAAAAATTAAACATAGAAAAGTTAAATGACTCTCCCAAGGTCACTCATTTAATGAGTGGCAAAACCTGGAACAAACCTAGACACTCTTGACTTCTGAACCCAAATGCTTAAACCGCCTCATGTTAAAGGAAGGTGTAAATCTTTAGAGAATGCCTTCCTGCCACCATCATCTGAGTTTTTCATTCTCTCTCTTCCTCCCTCCTGCCCTCTCCATTCCCTTTCTCTCTTCCCCTTTCTCCCTTCTCCCCTCTCTCCTGTCCTTTCTTCACCCCCTTTTTCCTTTCTGTCTTTTGTTTGTCTGTTTTGAGATGGAGTCTTGCTCTGTCGCCAGGCTGGAGTGCAGTGGTGCAATCTCGGCTCACTGCAACCTCCACCTCCTGGGTTCAAGCTATTCTTCTGCCTCAGCCTCCTGAGTAGCTGGGACCACAGGCACGTGCCACCACCCCCGGCTCATTTTTGTATTTTTAGTAGACACAGGGTTTCACCATGTTAGCCAAGATGGTCTCCATCTCTTGACCTCATGATCCGCCCGCCTCGGCCTCCCAAAGTGCTAAGATTACAGGTGTGAGCCACTGCGCCCGGACGCCTTTCTGTCTTTTTTGGTTGCACAGTCAAAACTATTTCCTTATTACTGTCAACCTAAAGCCTCAGATGATGCTTTCAAGATTTGACTTCTTTTTTATCTTCAGTTCATATAGCAGAGTATATGCTAAAGTGAATCAAATATTTACTGGCTTTGCGAACTGATAAAATGGGCTACTTGCTGTCCATGTTTTGTCTTTATTTCTTGTTCATTTCCTACTCCCATCCTACTTACACACTTTTCAGTTCCTCCTCTCCCCAGTCCCCTACACCTACACTGCTTCTAAGCAACCTTTCTGGAACCCGTTATCTTTAAAATATTCCCTGAAAAATGAAATAAAGCCGAGCTCAGCAGGCATACAGAGGAGTATCAGGACACATATGGAAGCACCTTAATGTCATGAGAAAACATCCTGAAGTTTTAATATGCCATACCAGAAGGGAGTACAAAGAATTACAACAGAGAGGCATTTCTCAAACTGTTTGGAATGAAAGATTAACGAATTTGCTCTGGGGACAAAGTGGGCTGTGGTCAAATAGGTTTGTTAAACCTTGAATTCTCTATGTCTCTCCTCCTAGAGAACACCAATATGCATTAGCATATTAAAGGTTCTGAGAAGTCCTGCAATGAAGAAACCTGTTCAGCATCTACACGTCACCTTGGCACCTCTCACACTCACTTGACCATGGTACCCTTCTCCCCACTCCATTCAAAACACTTTGTATCATTTGGTTTCCGAAAACAAAGTTCAAATCATCTTTAAATCAAAAACTTACTATCTTTCCTTTATAGATGCAAAATCAGATCCTGAACTCCCATCAAAAAAGAAAACAAGATCCCAACCAGGCCAACAGTGTCAACTTCAAAAGCCTTCAGAGTTGGGATCCACCTGCACCTCACTGATACATCAACTACAATATCAAACTAGAAGCTCTGCACAAAATCCAAGGAGAAGGGTCTTACACATCTGCATACCAGGTGGGCAATTCCATGAGAGGGGAACAATGGTATTATAACTTAGCTTGACAACTGTCCCTATGGGCATTCTTATTTCACAGCGTTTCGTTGTCGAGGGTATCACTACTCTAATCTTGCATTTGACCACTATGAAGCTCATTTACATGGCCTCTTAAACAAACATGGCCAGAGCACACGGTCTTACATTTCGGCTTCCCCACCCCAGATGACTTTTGTACAAAGGCCCCGCCATGATGTGAGTGAAGCAGCAGGAGGCAGAGGAATGGTGGCTTAGCTGATGAGGAAGACAACATATCATAACAAATCCTGGGCAGAGAGGAAAACTGAATGGACTCACCATACACAACCAGAGAGACCACGTGGCTCTGCTTCTCCTTTGAAATGGGATTGGTAAGAATGACAGTGTATTTTCCTGTGTCTTTTTCACTCACTTCCATAATCGTCAGTACATGCCCCACTTTAATTGTGTGATTGGACTCAAGGGGCATTCCATTTTTATACCTATGAACAAGAATTCTCAGGCATTAGTACAGTCGAAGGATTTACTCTCACAAGAAATGATGCTTTGCATTTATTTCCAGTAGTTACCATTTTATTTCAGGAGGTGGGTAACCAAGGTACTTCACAGGGATTCTGACACGCTCCCCCACCGTGGCTTCCACCAAAGATTCCATGCCACTACCAAAAGCAACAAAAGGTTTTTCTGGAAGAAAATAAAAATAATTATTCTCATAAATGTCAACTTGCTGTAAATGGTCATTTGGTTTAGTTTTTTATTTTAAGTGAGAAGTCAAAGACCTTGAGGAGCTGAGCAGTTGCAGCTCCAAAGTTCCCTGTGGGTCACAGTCCAGCTTCGCCCCGACCTCCCATGTTCCTCCCCCACCTCCCGTGTTTCTTCCCCACCTCTTGTGTTTGTGTTGCTTTTCTCTCCCCACTAGCACACTCCCACAAGCCTAGTGATTTCTCAAGTCTCAGTTCAAACACCTGTTCCTCAATGCAGCTTTCTCTAAGTGCCCCAGAGATGCCTGGGTGCTCCCCCTCCTGTGCTCCCATGGTACCCTCCACACACCTCTTCCACCAAGTGTTAATAGGGCTCAGACCTCCTCTTTATCTACACCATCCTTTAGTCTCAGGTTTAAAGTATCATTCATGTACCTACTAAAGGTGTATCTTCTGCCCTGACTCCTGTGGGTTCCAGGTTGATCTATTAAGTATCTCCACTTGGATGTTTAACAGGCATCTCCAGATAAACACACCTAACACTGTTTCCCTAAATCTCACTGCCTCCTCGATCTTTGCCATCTCAGTAAATACCACCACCATTTACTCAGTTGTTCGTGCTAACGATCGAGTCATCTTCCACTGCTTATCCCTTATACTCCACAACCAATGAATGGATCAGCAGATCCTTTTGACTCTACCTTCAAAACATATCCAGAATCAGATCACTTCTCACTACCTCTACCTCAGCCACCCTTGTCCAAGCCACCCCTCAACTCTCACCTAGATAATTTCAACTGGCCTCCTAACTGACCTCCTTACTTCTGCCCTTATTTCCCTAAAGTATTCTGGAGGACAAGAGTAATTCTATAAAAACATAAGCCAGAGCATGACTCTCTCTGTGCATTTTGACAAGAGCATCTCGGCAAGTGAAATAATTTCAATAAATTTAGGACACAGTGATTTCTATTTTGTTCATTCAGAAGAAACTTTCAAGTTCTTGCTAAGGATGCCACATGACCTAGAGGTCAAAAGCACAGCTTTGTAGTCAAGAACTTGAGTTCCAATCTCAACTTCAAAAGTGAGATGAGCTAATAAAGTAACTGCTCACTAAATCATACTTGTTATTGCCACTTTTATGATTATCACTCAAATAAATGGTATTATCCAAGGTCTTTTTAAAATTTCATTTTATTGATGCATTCGCATAAAATCCAAAATCCTTTCCAAGCCTTGTAAGTAGGATGCTACACAAATTATCATGTAAACTCAGATATTTATGTAAACAAAAGAGAGCAAACAAAAAATTAAGATGATTACTCAGAGCCCATTCAATTTAGTTCCAGTTCAATTCCAGCTGACCCTTGAACAACACGAATTTGAACTGCGTGAGTCTGCTTACAAGCAGATTTTCTTCCACTTCTGCCACCCCTGAGACAGCAACACCATCTCCTCCTCTTCGCCCTTTTCCTCAGCCTACTCAATATGAAGACAAGGATGAAGACCTTTATCATGATCCACTCACACTTAATAGTAAATATATTTTCTTTTCCTTATGATTTTCTTAAAAACATTTTCTTTTCTCTAGCTTTACTGGAAGAATACAGCATATAATACAAATAAACAAAATATGTGTTGACTGTTTATGTTATCAGTAAGGCTTCCAGTCAACAGTAGGCTATTTGTTACGTTTTGTGGAAGTCAAAAGTTAAACCTTGATTTTTTTTTTTTTTTTGAAGGAGTTTCCCTGTTGTTGCCCAGGCTGGAGTGCAATGGTGTGATCTTAAGGTTCACTGCAACCTCCCGGGTTCAAGCAATTCTCCCATCTCAGCCTCCTGAGTAGCTGGGATTACAGGTGCCCACCACCATGCCTGGCTAATTTTTTGTAGTTTTAGTAGAGATGGGGGTTTCACCATGTTGGCCAGGCTGGTCTTGAACTCCTGACCCCAGGTGATCTACCCACCTGAGCCTCCCAAAATGCTGAGATTACAGGTGTGAGCCACTGCACCCAGCCTATACATGGATTTTTGACTGCAGAAGAGGGTCAGTGTCCCAACCCCTGATTTATTCACAGGTCAACTGTATGTTGCTAAATGTTTCCCCAGTCTGCAAAGCTCATGCTTATTTAAATAGGCCTCTCAGCCTTGCAATCAAATGAAAATTTTAGAACTACCTTAGCTAATAGTAATTATAGTAACCTAATAGCAGCAACAACTATAACAAGCAATACTAAGTGAGCACTTAATATATACCAGCATGTCTCATCTTCAAAGTTAAGGTTTGGACCCAAGTTCCTGACGACAAAGCTATGCTCTTGACTTCTGGATCATGTGGCCTCCCTAACAAGAAGAACTCGAAAGTATCTTCCAAATGAACAAAATAGGAATCACTAAGTGACCTACATTTATTTAAATTATCTCACTTGTCAAGGCACAAAGTAATTTCCAAGGAGACCGTAACTTACCATGGACTCTGACAAATGTGCTGTTCTTCTTGGTCATCAGCCCACTGGACGCTGCACAGGTGTACAACCCTTGGTCACTCCGGGTTACACCGTCTATAATTAAGGTGCTCAAAAATTTCTTCATCTCACTCCCAGACTGGGTTTTTAGGTCTCGGTTTACAAGTTTCTTATGTTGATGCTGAAAAAAGAGTTGAATGAACTTCCAAAGCACGGTATAACATTAACCAATAGCTTCTAGTTACCCACAGAATTTAATCTTAGCCTTTGGTAAACATTATTTAATGCTAATAATAAGGACACCAGAACTTTCAACCTCATGCAGACAACAAATATATTTCATTTCAGGAGAAATAAATGGAACAAATTGAATTAGGATTTTTAAAACCTCACATGGTGAAAATGAGTTGGATGTACACTGCAGAAACACCAGCAAATGCGACCAATGTTTAAGGTGCAGCATATCTCATGCCACTTCTTAAAGAGGAATTCCCTTAAAGGAAATGTAAATCAAAAACTTTGGAGAACAGAGAAATGATATAATGTGGAAGGATGTAATCACCTAGAGAAAACTAATATTCATAGCCTGACTGTTGCAGAATAGGACAAAATTCCTGGTATTTCACCTTTTTGTGGGTGCTATCTCTTCTGCAATTCCCTTAAAATGTGTGTGTGTGTGTGTGTGTGTGTGTGTGTCTGTGTGTCTGTGTGTGTGTGTACGTCTGTGTGTGTGTTTTAAGGCTCTTATATTTTATCTAGCCAAAGAGGCCCCTATCTCTGAAGTAAACTTCATTGGGGCTTATTATCTAAGTATTTAGAGGTCTGGCTTTGAATCATTAGTGTTACCTTCAAGGAAGGGTATTCCCAGCTGAAGTCAATCCCCACGTTTAGTTCAGTTCTTGCTGTACAATTTAAGACAAGCTTTTCTCCAACAGATAGCTCAATTCCATGAGATGGACTCAGAACCACATCATAAATCTTATATCCTAGAGCAAGTGAATTGAAAAAAACAAAAGATGAGAGATAGAATAAGCCTATAACTTTGCACAGTTATTTTTTAAAGTAATGCAACTTTAAAATGTGACACATGTTTTTCCCTGCAGGCCTCACCAATACTTGGTAGCTCCCAGCAAAAAGGCCAGCAGTGCTTTACAAAGTACTGTCTTCAGAAACCACAAAGATATTGTAACCCAGTGGATAGAAAAGTAGTAAACTTTCAGTGGTCCGTAGCCCTAGGTCAGTAGGGCTAGCTTTAGCAAACTGCTGAACTTTCCATAAAATAGGCATAATTAAGATCATTGATAGTAAGCAATGTTCTCAACATTGAATTTTTCATAAAATGTGCTTCAATAATACCATTCATTTTCATCCTTTTTTTAAAAAAAATTCCTTTTCATCCTTGATCTTGGCAAGAAAAGAGACAAACTCAATTGCACATGGGTTTATTTGGCAGAGAAGGGCAGATGAACTGCCCGGCACCATATCCTGAGTTCTTATACTTTTCAATATCCTTCTTCATTGTACATCTTAATCTACAAGATCTTAATACAGGGAGTTACTCTTTACTGTCTGTTATTAATGATATGGAAAGGAACTGTCCTCTTACCTACAACCACAACTATGTACATAATAGACTGGTAACTTTCATCATTAATTTTTGCTTCACAGAAGACCATGCCAGCATAGCTGATCATGTAGCTGGGAATAGTAAAGCCTTTCTTGCTGTCCCAGAAAATTCTGTTACCATCAGGAACAAACCTCTTTTCTGGATACCTCTGGGTAATAAAAAGAAATATCAAATATTTAATCCAGTGCAAAAATAAGAGCCATGTACAATGACTGCTGAAGAATTCACCTTATTTTTAAGAATACCAATTCACTTTATTCATTGTATTTGACCCTTCCTAAAGGATCTTCAAGACCCATTGTAAACATTATAAACAGTCTACCCATCTTCATATTAGCTTAAAATTATGAAAACTTAACAGACAATTGAAGGAGATGCAACTTACTGCACAAAGTGACACGTTGAGATTTGAAATGGACCCAAGACATGGAATCACCACAGTTTTGTTTTTGTTCTCAGTAATGTACACGACTCCATGTTGGTCACTAACAGAAGCAATAAATGGAGATCTGTAATCTAGAAGAAAATTTAGTTCCATTAGTGAGTTAACGGTATTTACTAGAAAAGTTGGTCATTTTTCAGGTTCCAAAACTCTAACCAGACAAGTGAATAACTGGAAGTAACACCTCACACAAGCAAAGGCATCCACAGATTATTCTGTTGATAGACACCTGGCTACAAGTATGTGCTACAGGAGGGGGTGTGTGTGTGTATGTGTGCACATGCATGTGCATATAGTTGTGTACATAAAAATTTTGAAATAACTCCCAATTGAGATTGACTCCTTTCACAAGGTTTATTGACAAGTAGAATATATTTTTATGAATTTCACATTTTAAAAGATTAATCATTATACTTTTTTTCAAAATGAAGGATAATATTTACTTTAAAATTTCAAGTTAAATCTATATACTTTACCAACAAGTTTTACTGATGTTTAAAAAACTCAGACGCTCTCTCTTTAGGTAAATAATGTAAATGCCATGAAAATAAATGAATGGATCCTAAAGGATCTTTAGATTAACAGGAAACAACTAACAATTCTGAATTCAGTTATTCAAGATAAGCTTGTATGTGAGCATTTTAAGATTCTGGACACTAGGGATATGATTCTTTCTAAAAATCATGTTTAATAGTGATTGCATTTTGTTTAACATTTAGCCGTCATTGATATCTTCAATGACAAACATCCGAAAAGCTATCATTCCAAAGACTGAGAAGAAAACTGAAGAGATTCTGGCCAGGTGCAGTGGCTCACACCTGTAATCCCAACACTTTGGGAGGCTGAAGTGGGCAGATCACTTGAGGTCAAGTGTTTGAGACGAGCCTGGTCAACATGGCAAAACCCCATCTCTACTAAAAATACCAAAAAAAAACTAGCCGGGCATGGTGACACCTGCTTATCATCTCAGCTATTTTGGAGGCAGAGGCAGGAGATCAGGTGAACCTGGGAGGCTGAGGTTGCAGCAAGCTGAGATAGCATCAGTGCACTTCAGCCCGAGCAACGAGAGCAAAACTCCATCTCAAAAAAAGAAAAAAGATTGTAAAGCCGTTCAAACATTACTCATCCAATGTTAACACACTGCTGGAAAACTTGTCCATTCCCCAGAGATAGAGATGATGTGGTATGGAGTCATGCCTGAAGTCTCAGAGAGATAACATTTCACATTGCTATGCCCAACACATCTGATCAAGCATTTTCAGAGTGCTTCATAACAGTGAGTCAAAGAGAAGAAAGAGTTAACTAAACCACAGGGGGACAAAGGCAGCTAATTCCCCGCAACAGCAGAAGTTTGATTTCCTTCCCAGCTGGAAAGCACAGAAAAGCAGCCAATCTAACCCGCCACATGCCATAGCCATTATCTTATAAGGCCAGGGCTCACTTCCTGGCTCCATCCATTGCTGAAGAGAATGGGGTCAGAAGACTAGGGAAGTAAGGTGCGGATCAGAGGGGACATTAAATACCTATCCATAGAGAATACTTTAGTGCTTCCTTTCCCATTGTTTAACTTCGTGGCCAAAATCTTGGACAGCCCAACTCCTAAAACTTTAGGCTTAGACAGGAAGCAGAATTTAATGGTATACCCAAAGACAGGCAGTGTACCAGTAAACAGTGCTAAGGATTGCTGCTTCTTAATATTGCCTACCTTTCATCCACATGTTATGAAATATTACATAACTTGCTTACAGAGCAAGCCTTTGGAACTTAAATTAACCCTTTGACGTAAGAGTAAACCTGTTTAGTAAATCAATTCTATTTCAGTATCTCAAAAGAAGGAAATAAACAAAAGAAACCCAAACAACCACCCATCCTCTCAAAATAAAATATTTACTGAAATTCATGAAATGAATTTTCACATGTCTCCAAGTTTCCTGACTTAAGGAGAAGTAAATTATGAGATATTATGGGGGAAGTTCATCTTGTAGTATTTCCAGACAGGCTAAAAGCAGGAAATCCTTGCACTCTTCTGACAGAGCTGCATCTCCCAAGACTGCCAGATCAAAAGGAGTCAGAAATTCTCTAAGAGCTGAGCCTTGTCTCTTTAAAATCCTGCAGAGGGGAGGAGAAGGGCACAGCATTCTATCTTGGACAGTGCTTACTCTGGCAAAAATAATTCTCAAACATCATTAATCCAGTGGCATAAGTTATTTTGATGTGGTCTCCACTTTTTCATTGCACTGACCATATGTGACACTACTGAGATGTAAGCAGATATATGCAAGTGTGTTTCCCAAAGCTGATGAAATTCTTGCCCTGTAAAAGCTGCTTCTGGGAAAAAGGTCTAGGTCATCTTGACCTGTCTCAAATACTCTGGGATGTAAAGAGGCATATACATGAATACATAAAATGTCTGTTTATCTTCACTGAAAAGAAAAATATTTGGTACATCCAAGCAAACTATGATGCAACCCTTATATTCCTCAAATTTATATCATAGGGATCTCATCATTTAAATCAGGTTTCCACAGAAAGAAATAAGATAGTATAAGATTTTTGAAACACAAAAGAACGCATAACTCATTATAAATATTGAATATGTGTGACATTTATTTTATACTATATGGTTGTTAAATCAGCCTCCACGGTATCAATCCCAAGTTGCAAATCCTAGAAAAATAGGGTATGTCACCCAAGATCTCAGACTAAACAAGCAGAGGAAAGAAACGTTGTCCTCAAAAGACTCTTTGAAGCAATGTCTTTATTTGCACATGAGTAAGGGAATTGTTTTTTATGAAGTATTAGTAAGAAAAATAAAGTTCCTATGTGCAAAAAAACTTTAGAGCCCTTGACAAAAATGCTTTCCTATGAATTCTTGGGAAAATCTTTTCTTCTGCTGTAGATAACTTGTCTCTCCACAGAAATCTCTTCATAATTCACCCCCAAATCTTCCTCAATTTCAGGAATTTTAGGTTGTCTTCTCAAACATAAGAAGACTTTTATAAGTCTCAATGGCCAATAGTGAACACAGATTTACCTTGGAAACAACGATCAATCCCAAACAAATTGGCCAGAAGAGAGGTAACACTGCCCAAGCTCTGGAATCAATCAATGAGTCTTATTTCTCAGAGGAAGCCTCAAGAGAGAAGAATTTTGTGTATTCCACTTGACAAACAGCCTTTAGAGCAAGCCCTTTGTTGTACTCAGTTCTTCTTTGACGCTATTGTCTTTTATAACTGGTAAAGAGACGTGGGAAATAGATTTTATTTCACCACTTACCTTGAACATAGACATAAATGACCGAGGCCAAGTCAGTTTCCCGGTAGAAGCACTTGTAGGCTCCAGTGTCATTTCCGATCACTTTTGGAATTGTGAGTGTCTTACAGAAGAGGCCATCACTGCATTCAGTCACCTCCACCCTTTCCTCAATGCTGCTCTGATTATTGGGCCAAAGCCAGTCCAAGTCCCTCTGTCCCCTGAAAAATTAATTTCAGGGAGGTACTAAAGTGAATTGCCAGACTATGAGGCTATTTCTAAGAAAAGAGAAACTTTGGTTCTCAGACTTAAATAAACTTTTCACCAGACATAGTCAAAATCTTCTACTGGCCAGGCATGGTGGCTCAGGCCTGTAATCCCAGCACTTTGGGAGGCCGAGGCAAATGGATCACCTGAGGCCAGGAGCTCGAGACCAGCCTGGTCAACATGGTGAAACCCCGTCTCTACTATAAATACAAAAATGAGCTGGGCGTGGTGGTGCATGCCTGTATTTCCAGCTACTCAGGAGGCTAAGGCATGAGAACTGCTTGAATCAGGGAGGTGAACGTTGCAGTGAGCCAAAATCATGCCACTGCACTCCAGCCTGGGCAACAGGGCAACCCCATCTCAAAAAAAAAAAAAAAGTCTTCTACCAACAACAAGTTGGATCAACATATGATGAAAAGTTACAAACTCAGATGTCACTTACAGAGATTCCTGAGTTTTCTGTTAATTAATACATTCTTTCATTCAGCAAATATTTATTAACCATCTACTACACGCCAAACTTGTTAAGGACCGGAGAAAGAGCAATGAACAAATCCGACAAACATCAATGCCTTTATGGAACCTCAATCTAACTGGAGAAAACAGGCAATTAAAGAATAAGTAAAATTGATTGTATGAAAGACAGTGTTTAGTGCTATGGAGAAAAATATAGAAGACGCATAGAAAAGGGTAAGAATTCTGCAGGAGGTGGTCTTGATGAAGCTAGTCATATGAACATCACGAAGAACAGTAACACAGGGGCAAAAGCAGCACATGTGAAGGCCCAGGGACAGCTGCAAATCTGGAGTATTAAGGGAAGAGCCAGGAAGCCAGAGCAGCCAGGTAAGAGTGCGCAAAGGGAAGTAAGAAGTGGGGTTAGGAAGGAAGGAGGTGGAACTAAGACTGTCGGACCTTGTAAGGACCTCGCATTAAAACATAGATGGCTTGTAATGCAGCATTTCTCTACAAGGCCCCAAGGAAGATAAGAAGAGTCAACACCAAGAATGTAACATTATTGGCCTTTCATTCAAAGAACTTGAAATTTCCAAGAAGTTCTGGCTACATCAATCAGGTTACTTTTAACATACTCCATGGTTTTTTTCAGAACATAGGAAATGTTTACGCAGGGTTTAAAAAAGGGATCACGGAATCCTTGGGGATTTCAAATAAGCTTTGTTATCGAGGGTTGGTGAAATGAAAATCTAGCGGGAGACTTGTCTTGAACTAGTAAAGTTAGAGAAACAGCACCTGCTACTTTTTCCCAAAGGGCTGGGTATGGGTAAGGGGACGAGAGTATCCTCTACACTGCGGTCTAAAATAGATCCGTGTCATTCTGTTTAATGCTTAGTACTCATCAAGTACGAAGCAATGGCGATCAGCCGCCCAAAGTCCTTTGTGGACCTCCAGCACTCTTGCAGGCGGCAGCAGCATCTCTACTTGTCACAGCCTCTGCCAAAAACACACAGGTCCTAAAACACCTTTATGCCTTTCATGTGTGATCACTACATTAAACTCAAGGGTCTTCTATCTTTCATTCTGGGGGAAGGGCTGAAAGGCAAAATTTACATCTTTTTCTTGACAAAGAAGTTTATTTCTCCGGTTATCAAAAATCAATAGCATGACTTCTTGCCCGCAAGTGGAGAAAAAGGCATTCCAGAATACCAAGGCAGATCCTGAAGTCCATTATTAATGCAGCTTATGCACTCAGTAATATTACTGGCTAAATATTAAATTGCTATTAAATATTACTGCCTAAATATTAAAATTATATTAATAATTGTATTATAAAGTAAAATTTTGGGAAAGGGCTAATAAGATGTCCAAGAGTAATACTGAGCATAATAAATATGGTCCCAAATTTCTTCAGCTCTATTCCTTAAATGTATATCTGGAGTATTAAGGGAATAGCCTGCAACTTTATTTATTCATTCACATTTATTGAGTATCTGTCTACTATATGCCACGTGGCTATACTGGTTATTGGCATGTGTGTGAGCGTGTGTATGTGTGTGTGTATCCATGTTGGCAGAGAATAGTATTAAAAACACCAGCAAAATTGTACAGAATCTTTGAGAGAAGATGCTTCTCATTTTTCATTATTACATCACTTCTTAGAAACCTCACCACTTATGAACAATTACTACAAGCTCTATTGCAATTCTACTCTACTGGAAATTATTTTCGCTCAATAAACAATGAGTTACTTAACACAGGAAATCTCTAGATCTAGAATGAATCCTTACCTGCAAGTAATTTGAAGAGTTGTATTAGCCTTAATTGTAAGTATGTCTTTTTGTATGCTGAGGCTGGGCAGATCAAGAGAAACACTAGGCAAACCTAGAAACAAATTAAACAAATGAATGTAGTTGCCACTGAGTTAGACCTCATAGGAAACACCTTCCATCAACAATGCATACTCCATACTTTAAAAGGCCTCCTCAGCAATTCATTGTATGAAACTGGGAATTTACTTTTCACTATTCTCAGTAAAAGTTCACAAGCTGTGTCATAACAGGAAGAATGGGCAGATGGTCATAAACCAACACAACAGTTCTGCAATTCATGGAGCTAGGGTGGAGTTCCTGTTTTCCAGCGTTGCCAACTTCAAGGTCTTACAAAAGGATATGGGACATAGAAACCAAATGAACCTTCATCTGATGATCTCACTCCCTTGGGAAAGGACCCACTGACATTTCGTATAAAACATAGGATGTACACATCTGACTAAATTGCTGATTAGTGAATCCCACTTAGAGGGATTTCTATACAGTTCATCTATGTACCTTGAAGGGAGTGAAACAATCTATGACCTTGTCTCATTTTCCTTTATCGATTTTCTAGTGCGCTTCCTCTGGTGACCAAACTGCCACAGCTGAAATAAGCTTATAAAGACTGTACATTAAAAGCAAGGGAGAGGAACTGAGGAAGAGAAAACATTTCCCAATTCCACACATACATGCATTTTTTTTTTTTTTTTTTTTTTTTTTTTGACAGACTCTTGCTCTGTTACCAGGCTAGAGTACACTGGTGCCATCTCGGCTCACCGTAACCTCCGCCTCCCAGGTTCAAGAGATTCTCCTGCCTCAGGCTCCAGAGTAGCTGGGATTACAGGGGCCTGCCATCCACCCCTGGCTAATTTTTTGTATTTTTAGCAGAGATGTGGTTTCACTGTATTAGCCAGGATGGTCTCGATCTCCTCACCTTGTAATCCACCCTCCTCGGCCTCCCAAAGTGCTGGGATTATAGGTGTGAGCCACCACACCCAGCCATGCATATTAATATACTTTTCCGTGTGTGTGAAATTTCCCCAATTTCACACATACATGCAAACTAATATACTTTTCTCTCTATTGTAATTCATTAGCATTACCCTTTTTTTAAAAAGTGTATGAATTTTTAAGTGTAAGGCTAATGAATTAGCATTGAGAGATCTGAACCTATTCATCAACGCTCTGAGCTCATCCTGACACCAAATTACAGACATAAGAAACTTGTCTTTACCTAAAAGGGGTAAGAACGAGAAAAGAAGTGTGGCATAGATTCCTCACCATGGGTCACTCTACAGCAAGATGATTTAATTCTCTGTGACTAAATGTGAAGAGCTATGAGATGTTGAAAAAGCATGAGAGAAAGAAAAACTGTCCACTATGCTAGGGTCTTAACACATATTAAGACCTTGAAAATATCAGCTTTAAAAAAGTAATTGATGCTGGGCAGGCACCCAAGCTTTCTAAGTCACATCAACTAAGAAAAACTGACTCTCTAGGCCTAAACTGGCATTGACCTTGTCAGGCAAATAAGAGAGTATGAACAAATAGAAGGAGGTATGAGACAGTATAAATAGAAGGAGGTATGAGACAGTATAAATAGAGAGAGCATAAGTAAATACCCAGTGCAAACATCCAATGCGTTGAATCTGCGGACCCCAGTGTGAACAACTGCAGGCAGAATGAACAAGTGACTGCACACGTTCTCACATACCTGCACACATGTGCAAACTAGGGTGCTGACATAACCATAGACTGTTGATCAATAACATGTTTTTTTAAAAACTGGAAACTAAGTGGTATCAATATATCTCAGAAATTAATTGGCACTGGTACTGACTTACATTTGGGACAGTTTTGTTCTTAAGACTTTATAGATCTTTTGAGATCTAGAGACTTTTAGATCATTTAGACTTTAGATGCATTTTAACAAGCATTTCAAGTTACCCTGCCACCAGTGGTCTATGGGCCACTCTTGGACAGCTGCTGGTCTGGGTGGTCATGTTTAGTTAATTTGCATAGTATTTTGTGTGTGGAAGGGGGGTTATATTTATGTTTAAAATTGAAAATGGGATTTTGCCATGTTGCCCTGGCACTTCTTGAACTCCAGGGCTCAAGCGTTCCTCCCTCCTCTACCTCCCTGAGCACTGGCATTACAGCAATGAGCCACTGTGCTTTTTAATATGAAACAAATAACTGCCCCGCAAAACAGGCAAACAAAAACCCAAAATGCTTAAAAGCAAAATAGAAACCTTCCAGTAACGGAGTCCCACTTTGTCTAAGAAAAAAAAAAAAGTTTAAACAGTTCATTTGGATAACAGATTTCAAACCTGACTGGGGAACACTAGGTTGAGAAAGATGCTGAAAACATGATATACAATTCACACTACAATCCAAACGAGAAAAACCCCATTATTTGGCCACATTCTTGTAAGAAAAAAAAAATGGCAGTAAAAATGACTCTCAATAAGCTATGCCCACTCTGCTACCAAAATAAGAAACTCCTGAAGGTCCCTCATAATTCACTGCCACAGATCACATTCTAGACACACTTTCCTAAGTAACAAATATTTTTTAAAAAGAAAAGGTGGCCAGGCGCAGTAGCTCATGCCTGTAATCCCAGCACTTTGGGAGGATCACAAGGTCAGGAGATTGAGACCACCCTGACCAACATGGTGAAACCCCGTTTCTATTAAAATACAAAAATTAACTAGGTGTGGTGGCACGTGCCTGCAGTCCCAGCTACCCGGGAGACTGAGGCAAGAGAATTGCTTGAACCCGGGAGGTGGACATTGCAGTGAGCCGAGATCATGCCACTGCACTCCAGCTTGAGTGACAGAATGAGACTCTGTCTCAAAAAAGAAAAGAAAAGAAAAGGTATGTCCTTCATTCATAGGAAGCTGAGATAATGCCAAACTATTCTAAAATGACTCTTGTAGCTTATTGAGAGTCATTTTTACTGCCATTTTTTTTTTCTCACAAGAATGTGGCCAAATAATGGTCTCTTTCTCATTTGGATTGTAGTGTGAATTGTATCTCATGTTTTATTCTAGAGACACATCTACAACAAAAATCTATTCAACAAGGTTCTCAATAACTTCAAATTCATATCTGTAGACCAACACTGGGGTGTTTTTTTTTTTCCTCCATTAAACTTCATTAGTTTTCATTGGCAAGCTTGAGCTGGACTCTTCAGAAAGTTCTAAAGAAATAACTGTAAGAGGTACATATGCCACTACTCAATAAAAAGCCCTTCTATGTTCAGATCCCATAACCAATATTAATTAATTTGTGCACTGTTACCCTTCCAGCTCAAAGACGGGAAGGAAAAACAACAGTGCCTCTGTCTCTAGAATTTGATGGCACCAATTACAGCCCAATCCAATTAAGCAAGTAATGCACTCCAAAAGGGCAAGTTCGCCATTATATTCAAGGCAACCCCAGTGCCGTTACTACTGCGCTAGGAAACACCCCAGGCTTGAAAGCAACTCGCTTGTTTGTGGAATACAGAGCAACCACAAGTTCCAGACCTTCACTCTCTTCCCATAAAGGGGGAGAGAGAGGGTTTGTCAGGGACAAATGAGTGTCCATGGTGAAACTGAACCCGATGAACCAAGTCATTATAAGGAAAATTCAACAGCCCTAGACAGATGATCTTCGTACTGTATGTGGGTGTGAGTTTCTCTTAAGACAGGAGATTCTTGTCTTAGGAAATAAGAATTTTTTTTTCCTGAATTATTCGACTTTTTTTTTTTTCTTTCTTTCTCTGACCCTTTTTCCCCTTTCTTGCCCTGCAAAGAGTGGAAATCTGGAAATGAGCAAACTGGCTGCAGAAAAGAAATAATTATCTAAGGGATGGGGAGAGGAAGGGAACTGAGGAAGACAAGACAGACAGCTATTGCACCAAGAGCCTGTGTGTTCCTAATTGAAAGAGACAGAAATTTTAGGTGGCAGCGAGAGGAAGGAATGGCGCTAAAACTAGGTACCAAGTCCCTCGGGAAAGGTTTTCAGAGCTTGAGCTTCTTACTCCAAGGACCATAGCGCTTTGAAAGATGTGCAATGCTTTACGCAGGACAGTTGACTTGTTACCTGGAGACACTTAGAGAAGCTGTCTCCGCCCCCAGGACAAGTCCCTATTTCTCCCTTTTTCTCTCTGCAAGAAGAGCGGTGTCCTGCACCAAGGAAGGACAAAATTTTCTCTCCTCACCAGATCCCACTTCACACAGCGGGTGTGCGTGTGTGTTCGGGCATGAAGACAACAGCGAGCCGGATCTCGGCTCTACTCGAAAAGAGGCAGAACCGAGTGTACGGTGCGATCCGGGAGAGCCGGCTTGAGGTCCCTGAACGGTTACCTTCCCCGATCCCGAACTAGGATGTTGCGCGCAGCCAGACAACTTTTCACCGCCTGTTCTCGCCGGCGGAGGCACCTCCTGCCTGCCAGCCCCGGGCGCCTTCCCACCCCCGCCTCCCGACAGCCCGAGGGTGTGTCGGCATCTCAAGATGCGCTCCAGCCGAGGTCCCAGTCGGAGACCAGAGTCCTGGAAATGGAACTGGGCTAGAGCACAGGCGACCACAGACTTCCTGGGTAATCTTGGGCCGGTCTCTGAGCCTCAGTTTTCCCACTGGTAAATGAAAGATCGCAAAGTGTCAAGTCCCATCCAACTCTCCAGCTCTATGATTCCGAGTTAGTTCGGGCTTCCAGATCCTCTCCGCCCGCACCCGACCTGTCCACTTTCCTCCTCGGGAGTGGGCTCCTTACCCACAGAGGCGGCCCGGGTCTCCACGCAGAGCCACAGGGCGATGGCCAGCAGCACCTTCCTCTCCATCCTGCACCTAGAGCCGGGCGAAATGCCCAGAACTCGAGCACCGCTTCTTTCTCCCAGCGCCTGTCTAGAGAAGGAGGCGCGTAGGCGGAACGCGCGGCACCGCGCAACGCAGGACCCCAGAGCGCACAGGGCGAGGGAGCCCCGGCGCCGACCGCGGCTGCAGGGGCGTCTGCGGGTGCCAGTAGGAGAGGATATCCCGGCTGCCAGACGGGCTTTCTGCAGCGCAAAAGTGATGCCCGGCGCGGGCAGAGGAAACGCAGCGACCACACACTGCCTACTCTCCCGGGGTCCCGGGACTCAGTGCCGAGTGGGAGCTGGAGCCGAAACTCTAGAGTGCGGGGGCGGGGCCATGCGGGGCGGGACCGGGCGGGGGAGGGGCTCTCCCTTGCGGCCAGCCCCGCCTCTCACCCCGGTACCCAGCGGGGATCTAGAACTCCCCAAGCCGATTTACATCTCCGCAGTACCCCACACGCCCGGGACTGCGCCGGGCCCCGAGTGGCCCAGGAAAGAACATCTCAGAGCAACAACTTTGTTTCTGGTGTAAATAAAAAGTAGTCAGTAACGGGCGCTGAGCCACTCCAGGGTCCGATCGCTTGCTAGCCCCCGAGGTTTGGGGAGCATCACCGGGACCGCAGCGAGGGCACCGCGCCCTCACCAGGCGCGTCAAAGTGCAGGACCCTCTTCGCCATCGCGAGCGTCTGAAGTGGCCGAGATCTGCTGCAGTTTGGAGCCACGAGGGAGAAGCGGATACGGAGCCAAGTATGCCGGGTCGCAAACTGGCAGCGACTCCAGCCAGCATTTTCGCTTTTTGTATTAGAGTGTTTGTTTTAGGATGTTTTGCTTGGCCAGCGTAATTGTAGTTTAAAAAGCTGAATCTGGTTGCTCTTAATCAGAAAACGCACTCGCCCAGTTCGCCAACATTCCTGCTATTTCCCGCAATATTTGGCGGCTCCAAATATTTTGAAGTTACCTGCCGAGCCCCAAGAAGGCATTTACATTTGGGACCCCTGCCTGGCTCTCGCCAGAAAGCCTGTAGCAGGGCTCCAGGGAACTGGAGGTATACAGGGCCGTCCCTGGCCTGAGGCTCTCCGTGAGAGAGGGCTTTTGTCCATCGTGTTCCCCAGTGAAGAGCCCTAGTGAAATTTTGGCCAGGCCCCTTTTCAGAGCAGAGCTTCCAGCTAAGATACCCTTAGGACCAGGGAAAGGAGGCCAGCTGCCCGCAAGCTTCAGTGGAGGAGCAGTGAAGCAAACGCAGCTAGAACACTCTGTGACCAAACTGCAACACTGTCTCCACGTGTGTGGACTTCTTGTGACAGTCTTCCCCCAAGACAAATTTAATTTAAGGCAGCTGTTTGGAGGGCAACTCTAATTCTTTCCTGATCAAATTCGTTCCTTCTTGTTTTCTGTGCATATCTCCCCACACCTGGAGAGTGTCATCCAATGGCCCCTAACTTCATTAAATATGAATCTTCCAGATCCCTATGTCTCCTGCCTCCCAGGGGTGCTTTTTAATGACAACCTAAAGGACCATCCTTCACCAAGATAAACACACAGAATTATTATCTCTACACCTAATTCAAACTAGATTGATTGTATACAATTAATGTAGCCTGTTGCTTATCTTCACCTGTTTTTAAATATTTACTGTATTCACGCTTCTACTTTGCCAGGTTGACAGCTGAAATATTTTAACACCGTCTGAAATATAATGAATATGCATGGCAAAAAATATTTTGGAAAAACACAAAATAGTTTAGAGTGAAAAGACTTTCTTTTGGGAGAGGCATTTTTATGTTTCCTTTTTTTCCCCAAGCAGATTCTTAAACACAAGTATGTAGATCTATCACCCTCCTCTTTCCGCAATTGCTTGGTATCAATGCTGTTTGAGCCTTGGCTTTTTTCTCTTTAAATTTGATTTATTCGTTTGAGACAAGGTCTCACTATGTTGCCCAGGCTGCTCTTCAACTCCTGGTCTCAATCCATCCTCCGGCCTCAGTCTCCCAAAGTGCTGGGATTACAGGCATGAGCCACCCTGCCCAGTCTTCACTTTATAATATACATTGGAGATTCATTCTACATCAACCTTTAAAGCTCCTTCATTTATTCATTCATTCATTCATTCATTCATTCACTTTTACAGAGGCAGGGTCTCACTGTGTTGCCCAAGCTGGTTGTGAACAAAGCTCCATCTTTCCATCTTTTCAATGTTGGCATGGTGCTCCACTGTCTAGATGTACTCATATTTATCTGGGAGGTATTTATCTGGGGAGGGGAGAGAATCTTTAAAGAAACTCCTCTCTTCCTGCTGGTAAACTTAGCAAATAAAACAGGATGGATTCTGGCAGAGTTGAACAAAGGGGTGGGAGACGGAACCCGGTTTGGAGAAGGCAGTTTCACCAAACAACTCCATCTCAGCCTTATTTACAATTCATGACACTTCCTCTTCCATGTCTCATTTAGGAAGATAGTGTCTCCTCTGAATGCAAACCAGAACCTGCAGGCCCGTGGTAATAGCCCCCTTTAGAAGTCTTGGAGGAAATGATGCATCTTTGATGGCTGCAAGGCCAGAATTTGGCAGGGTCTCAATGAAATCAGTCTACCACATTCCCTCCCACACAGCACTTAGAAGTACCTTAGGTTCCCAAAAAAATGGCAAAGTCTATTTAAAAGAAAGAGAGAGAGAGAAATAAAGAAAGAAAAAGGAAAGAAGAAAAGAAAGAAAGAAAGGAAAGAAGAAAAGAAAGAAAGAAAGAAAGAAAGAAAGAAAGAAAGAAAGAAAGAAAGAAAGAAAGAAAGAAAGAAAGAAAGAAAGAAAGAAAAGAAAGAAAGAAAGTTAGTTTTGTTCCATGTGCAGCAACCTCTCATTATCTGGCATTGCAAAGGAGTGACTTTTGTGAGTTAACCCAGCAGTACCGCAACCACCTAGCAAAACCGCCCCAAACGTGTTGAGTGTTCCACAGATGCTGTTAAGACACATTCACTGGAGAACAGCAGAGTAGTAGCTAAGTACACAGACTCTGGGGCCACTGCCTGGATTTTATTCCCGTTATCTACTGCTTACTATCTGTGTGATCTTGACTGACTTACTAGTAACTTAACTATGAAACACACAAAAAATTATAATAATACCTTCTTCATAGAGTTCCATCAAAATTTAAAGGAGTTACTGCATGTAAGGCACTTGGAATAAGCCCCAACAACTAGTAAGCACAAGATCCTGGACATAGTGAGTACCAGATACACAGTAAGAAACATTCTGCAAAGCTTAGTTACTCTACAATGCATGGCCTTTTTTTGTGCTGCTGAGATCTAAACTGCAAAGAAGGCTAATTCATTCAACAACAGTTTTTGAGTACCTACTACATGCGAGGCGCTGTACCAGGAACTGGGGTTACAATGGTGAAAATAATGGCAAGATGAGCTTTTTAAATGAGGGATCATTGTAACAGCCTCCCTGAGACAAATTTAATCTTTAAGTACTTCTTGTCTCCAGTTACTTTTCTGGGCTTGTACATACATAATATACATTGTTCATGTTCAAAGCACACTGCGTAAATTACCCTCCATGAAGTCCAAATTTGGTTACATTACCAACAGTATTTTGGACTCCATGTCTTAACAAGTAATATGAAGATTGGTCAAAGGTCAACAACTGTGGAAGTTGAACAGTGGTTGCTTAAAGATTCATTTGACTATTCTGTCTACTTTTATGTGTTTGAAAGTTTCCATAATTAAAAAAAAAAGAAAATCTGTTTCAAATAACTATAATCAAAGTCCTTTTGTCCAGGCCAATATAACACTAACTTTTCCATTGTCTTTTCCTTGATATGGTGAAAATAAGGATTTAGAACAGGCGTCCCCAAACTTTTTACACAGGAGGCCAGTTCACTGTCCCTCAGACCGCTGGAGGGCCGCCACACACTGTGCTCCTCTCACTGACCACTAATGAAAGAGGTGCCCCTTCCTGAAGTGTGGGGCCGGGGGTAGGGGGGTGGCGGATAAATGGCCTCAGGGGGCCGCATGTGGCCCACGGGCCGTAATTTGGGGACCCCTGATTTAGAATGTCCTTGAGCAGCTTTCAGTCATTTCAGGTAGCAGCTTCGTCATTTGTGAATGAAAATAATTCTTACCTAGCTACCTCAAGGACTGTTACAAGTCTCAAATGAGATCACGTCACGGAAGTGCTCTATAAACTGTAAAATGGTGGTGGTGGTAATAAGGAGTGAATAAATGTTTATTTTTTTTCCTGAAAGTGCTTGTTACCAAGGCCTTTAATTAGGTGTCTTCCACACATACTTTCATTGCCTGAAAATTGTTTTCAACATTAAGAATATCAACTGTTCAAAAGTATTTCCTGGCCAGGCATGGTGGCTCATGCCTGTAATCCCAGCACTTTAGAAGGCTGAGGCAGGAGGCTTGCTTGATCCCAGGAGGCTGAGGCTGCACTGAACTATGATGGCACCACTGTACTCCACCCTGGATGACAGAGTGAGACTCTGACTTAAAAAAAAAAAAAAGCCAGGCGCGGTGGCTCAAGCCTGTAATCCCAGCACTTTGGGAGGCTGAGGAAGGTGGATCACGAGGTCAAGAGATCAAGACCATCCTGGTCAACATGGTGAAACCCCCTCTCTACTAAAAATACAAAACATTAGCTGGGCATGGTGGTGCATGCCTGTAATCCCAGCTACTCAGGAGGCTGAGGCAGGAGAATTGCCTGAACCCAGGAGGCGGAGGTTGTGGTGAGCCAAGATCACGCCATTACACTCCAGCCTGGGTAATAAGAGTGAAACTCCGTCTCAAAAAAAAAAAAAAAAAAGTATTTCCTATCTTTCTTTGACATATCAATATAGAAATAGCTATATAAATAGAGAAGAGATGCATGGAGAGATATATATATATAATCGAAAATGTTGTAGAAAATATCTCAGAGGATACATACCCAAAAAATACCTACCTTTGGGAATTGGTTGAGACACAGAGGCAGGGGGATGACAACTTGTACTTTTTGCTTCATATACTTCTATAATTTTTTTCAAACCAAGAAAGTATTACGTTTACAAATAAAAAATACTATAAAAGGGATCAATTGTGTTTTTCTAGGGGCTGTTATATTTTTAAATATGACCATTTATTGATTACTTATTTGCATGACACTTTCTCATGTTTACTCTATTTCACTTTCCATATTTGTTTATTTTCAACTTACCAGAACCTCTGACTACCTGACCAGATGTTGGTTTGGTTTCACAGCCCATCCGTACTTAAAACGACTGTGCTTTGGGAGATTGTGAGCAGACCTTTGTTTCTCATTATCTGCCTTCTTCACACGCCTCAGTTTATTTTATTCCCTGTGTGATTTATACATTTAACTTAAGATATATTTGTGTATTCAAGAAAAAGGATGGAATATGTCATCACAACAAGAATGTTGATATGTCACCACAAAGCCAGGCCTGCCTTGAATGTGTCCAACAGTGTTTGATTCTATTCATAAAGCCTTATATTGCAGTAAACAGAAAGCAAACTCTCCATCCCCTTTATGAAAGAGATTGAAGAGAACTTGATTACTCGCTCCCTGCAAAGGAAAAAAAAAAAAACCTCTGTTACTATAAATATGTATAACTATGTTCCAGCCCCAAACTCTCCTGTATAGTTTCTTGGAATAGCTTACATAAGAATAGATATAATAATTTTTAAATGTGTAAAAGATGCAAAGAATTCAAATGATCAACTGAAAGCCCACATAGCACCAGAGAAGAATGCTAAAAAATAATAAGAGCTGACACTTTTTGAGCACATCATGAGCAGGCTCTGTTTTGAATACTTTATTTCTCATTTCATCATTTCTAATAACATCCCATGAGGTGGCAAGCACTATCATTATTCCTTAGAAAGAAAAGAAGCAAAAGAAAAAACATTTATTCTTAATTTAAGTAAGTAGCCCTTTGCCTTCCTAAAAGTCTTGCAAGAAAAAGTTGTTATATTGCTTTGTAAATAATCAATAAAGTTTTTTCATCATTAATTAGCAACATGATAAAAGGCAAGGCATTCTTTGCATTTTTCAATAATAATAAAAAGAAGGGGTAGATTTTTAGAGCACTTACTATGTGTCAGGTATTTCCCTTGGATTATTTTATTTAATGCTCATAATAACTCAGTAGAAAAGATACTATAATTATTCCCATTTAAGGGAGGTGGAGAAATGAGGCTTAGAAAGTTTAAGTAACTTTTCCAATGTCCCATAACTGTAAGTGGTCAGATCAGGATTTAAACACAGAGAGGTATTAAGCATCCAAAACAGACCCCTCCAAGCACATACAAATAGCTTTTTGTTTTTGTGTTTTTTTGTTTTTTTGAGGACTAATCTCATTCAAGGCATGAGTGAATTGATGCCACTGACTTCCTCTGCGTCTCCATAACAATGGCTTCCATTTTCCTAAGAAAGGCTGAGTGACCTAGAAGAGGCACTCTGAGATGGCTGACCATGGAAGAATGTAAAGCAGGTAATTAGATCTTGCCCTCTCCACCTGCAGAATCCCAGCCACATTGATTGGATATCCACCTTCCACCCAACCCCCAAAACCACAGATCTTCTCCAAAAAAAAAAAAAAAAAAAGTAGTTGTTTCTATACAAATAATCACTTGCGTATTTGGGGCATTTTTTTTCTGCCATGAATTTTTGCCATTTGTCCTCCTGGACCTCCTTCCATACCCAGTGCAAATATCTGTGATATGTTTTGTTTTTTATTCAGCTATCTTCTTCCATTCAGACCCTCCTAGGAGAAATAGGCAAAGATAAATCTTACCTGAGCAAATAGTTAAGTTTGGATGGTTGTTAAGGTCTAATAAAAATGGTTAAGGACATGATGATAATGCCTATTAACAAAATCCATATTGCATACTATAGACTTATTGTGGTAGGTCTAATTAAATAAAACTATTATAAAGATACTTTGGGGTTAATATTATATGTACTAGCTATATAAAATGTACTTTAGATGGCTATTCTTAAATCCACATTTAGGTAATAATCATCCATTTAATAAATATGCCCAGTTATACTGAATTCAGACTTTATCATTGACAAATTAACGTGGACTATTTTGTTATTCGCAGAACTAGGAAATTATTTTCCTTTTCTTGTATACACATAGCGCTTATGCACATCTGATAACATAATCACACATTTGTGCAAATGTTTCTTCCTCAAATCAGGGAGTAGGTCACGTTGATTTTGTATTCCCAGGGCCTATCACAGTCTCTCTGCATACTCACCTCTCAGCACATTAATGATGCCTAAGTTATTTTTGTCATTTCCATTTCTGCTGCTCTTTGTTCCTTCTTTGCTTTTTTTTTTTCTCTCCAGAATCACACGCCTCTTGGGTATCCTTCACAAATGCCTTTGTCTTTACAGAGAGCAACTTGTGGGAATAAATGGAACAATACAATGTCAACATAGACACAATAGAGTGAAAGAGTTAATTCCTAATTTATTAAGCAGTGGGGACTGAAGATTTTTGTTTTTGATTTTGAGTACAATGAAGGAAAAGAAATAAAGCATCGATAAGATTTGTATGTACTATACACGAAACACGTGATTGAAATGTTGCATCTGTTCAATTTGCAGTGCAAAAAATACTTTTGGTTCCCAGAGGAGTGCTAAATATTACCAATCCCTTACAAGAAGAATATATACACTTCCAGGTTAGTTGTATTCGTTTGCAATACTGTTCACATTTTTATAGACTAAAAATATTTCCCAGTAATACTACTTCACCAGTGTTGACAGCAAGTCAATGACAGCAGAAAAGTTTTATGTTTTTTGTATTTAAATTTAGTCTCCAGAGTTTCCAAAACATTGGTGAATAGTCCCTGGAGGCACAAATAAAATTTTTTTCTTTGAGCAGTGTTTCTGAACGTTCATTTCTAATATATCGCTGCCTTGCCCCACATAATAATAATTTTTAAAACTCACCAAGGAATGGTTCACAAAGAGAAATTTTAAAACAAAATGAAAAATACGGCTTTACATCTAATTGATAATTATCCAAAAATTGGTCAGGCTGATTATAGGCAGATGAAAGGCTGTAAGGGAGTCATTTCATGCATCTGATCACACAAAATAAATAGAAGATCCAGCTGTGGAGAAAGTGATTCTAGTAACAAAGCACCACATCAAAAATATTCATCATTAAAATGGTCTTTGGATATATGCAAAAATGCTTGTATTTCCTTATCCTAAGAAAAGTTGAGCTTGCTGCTCCCTAAAGCAAGCTTTAGTAGTCTGGTACTTTGACCTTTCCTTCAGACAAGTTCTTGAAAGATAAAAGGCCATCCCTCACCTTCTCTCCGCAGAGGCAATAACTTCTTGGTCTTGACTCTGCCAGCATCTCCACAACAGCCATCCCATTGTCCACCCTCTTCTTGAACCTCTGTCTTTGCTGAAGCTCGAAACACTCATAGGTACACTCCTACCTACCAGCCAATGTCCTTCACTGACTGACATGCCTTTGCTCAGCCCTAAACACAGGGATCTCCAAATCCATTCTTGGTCACCATCCCTTGTAGTCTTCCATGACTTTCTTAGGGATTTTATTTCTTCTTGTGCCTTTGACTATCTTCCTTATGGAGAAAACTCAAAAATTTGTGCTCTCCAACTCTGATTTTCTACCCTAGCTCCAGCCTCTAATCTCTACTTCTTCCTGGACATCTCTGTGTAAGTTCCACCCATTTCTTAAATTCAAGTGCCGAAAACTGAACTTTTTGTCTCTTTACACCTACCCTGCCTCCTTCAGCCTTCTCAAGCTCAAAGTCCCTCTGAATGCTTATATTTCATTCCATGGAACCATGGTATTCCCCTGCCTTTTCTTTTCCTCTCAAATCTAATTTTATCTACCTTCTTTACTTCCCTCATCTCCATCTCCTATTTTCATTCATCAGACTGCCTTGACTCATGACCAGTTTGCCTTTTTCTTTAAATATGCCAGTCCATTCCTCACTCCACTGCCAAAGTTATCTTCCTAAAACACAAAGTTCATCTGTCCTTCACCTTGGACAGTTGACCATTTACACAGCGCAAAGCCCCAAATTATAAGCCTTTTGTTTAAAGGTGTTGTTCTTCGCTGCTTCCTATTTATACAACTTACCTCCCAGTATACCATGGACAGTCTTAGTTCAACCTTCTAGATTTCACTAGCTACCTCCAGAAAACGCTTTATACTTTTCTGTCTCTTGCTCACTGCATTCTCTATGCCTTGAATGTGCTTTATTCCAATATCTGCCCATATGCAGTTGGCCCCTCTTTAAAAAGACACCCCAAGAAGTCTCTGGAATCCCTACTCCTCCCCCTCACCCCCTCTGACTTACTCTTTCCATGCCTGCAAGAGTCAGGGTTCCTTAAGTTGTAAGCAACAAGAAAACCAACTCACTTTAGCTTGAATGTATAGGATCATGTTGCTGTAAGTTATGGGCTGGCTTCAGACAGTTTTGTCTGGAGTCTCATTGCATCATCCTGCTATTTTTCTTTGTGATTTTCTCAATTCTGCTTTCAGGCTGTCCTCATAATAGAAAAAAAAAATGGCTGCACATTCTCACTCCACACTGTCCACAGAAAAACAGTGTCTCTTGAGCAGTAAAGGGGAAGATCCTTTGACACATCTTACATCTCATTGCCTTATCTCTAAACCAATTTCCAGAGGCAGGAAGGATCTGATAGGCTATGTCAATCAGAGTTCACCTTTGCAATTAAGAATAGGCTCAATAACAGCAAAACTACATAATTAAAATAGAAAAGAAACTATTCCTCAAAAAAATTCTAAGTATTTTTCTAGGAAGCAGGGGGAAATGGATGTTAAAGAGACAATCAATGATCACACTATTCCCCATGCTCCAAGAATATCTGTTGTGGCCTACAGGATATTGTGCCTTATAACAGGTTTGAGTAGATGTGTCTGTCTCTCTCATTATATGGCGAGATGAAAGACAAGTTTAGCGTAGTTTACATAATTGTTTTCTCTAAACTTCCAAATAATTGATGACAAGCGTTCCATTCTTCTGAAATAGTTTTTTCTGCATCCAACAGTATCTTCATCATAATAACTAACATGTATTGAGTTACCACGTGTCAGGCCCTGTTGTAAGCATTTTACATGTGTTGACTCCCTTAATCCTCACCATCAACCTACATATTTCTTAGATGCAGAAATTAAGGCTGAGGGGGGTTAAGTAACTTGCCCAATTCTAAGTAGCTTGTGAATCTAGGATTTGAGCCAAAGCAATGTGAATCCAAAGTCTACACTCTGAAGCTGACTCTTAGGCTGGTTATATTTATTAATCTCAATAAAGTGTATCTCCTGGTAAAACAATCACTAAAAAGCTACTTATCTTTCAGCCCCCCCATTCAGACTATTACTCGATCTTGCCAATTCTTTTTTTTCAATGTATCTCTCCTTTATGGTTTATTCTTCCATTAAATTGACCATTCAAATTCTGACCATCTCTTGGCTAGAATTCTAGACTTATATATTTAAGAATCAATCCATCTCATATTCCTACCCCAAACTCTAATCCTAGCCTCAGTATTTTTCTTCCTGACCTGATCTCCAATATTAAAGGTGTAACGTCTTTCAGCCCATAATCAGAAGAAAATAAGACCATCAGAAGTTAAATATCTATAGTGACTTGGGACGACAAGACATATGGGACAGCATGGTAATTGACCCTTTGATGTTGTCCAGCCTCTGAGATGGAACTCATCTCCAGAGAGTGTACAATCCAGTGCCTTCTCTTCAGTCAGGAATCCATTAACCACTAAAGATTAATCTTGATTATTAGCGTCTTGAAGAGACATTGAAAAAATTCTCCACAATCACACTTCGAAATCCAGAACTTCTCCTCCCAGGGCGTGACTGTGACAGGGGCACACCATGAGGTTTCAGCCCACGCTCTGTGCCCAGCAGCCCGCGGCAGTGCCAGAGGCCTGCTCCTTGAGCACAAATCGCAGACTGCTAAGCCATCTCTACTCATTCATTACCCTGCTTTCTAATAGCAAGGTAATTATAACATGTCTGGGCAAACACCAGCATTTTAGATGTTTGAAAAGCATTACCCATGCACTAGATATATTGTTCCCTTTCTTAGAGTATTTATGAGATATGCTTTTTTTTTTTTTTTTTTTTTTTTTGAGACTGAGTCTTGCTCTGTCGCCAGGCGGGAGTGCAGTGGCGCAATCTCTGCTCACTGCAACCTCTGCCTCCTGGGTTCAAGCTATTCTTCCGCCTCAACCTCCCGAGTAGCTGGGACCACAGGTGCGTGCAACCAGGCCCAGCTAATTTTTGTATTTTTAGTAGAGACGGGGTTTCGCCATGTTGGCCAGGATGGTATAGATCTCTTGACCTCGTGATCCGCCCACCTTGGCCTCCCAAAGAGCTGGGATTACAGGCCTGAGCCACTGCGCCCGGCCGAGATATGCATCATTTTATTTTTAAGTTTTAACTTTATTACTTATTTATTTGAGATATATTAGATAATTTATTTATTAGTGTGAAATCAGTGTTTCTCAATCCTGGCTGCACATTAGAATCTGCAGGGTCTGGGAGCTTTGAAAACCTGGTACCTGGCGTCTTCCTACATCATAAATCAAAATCTTCGGGGGGGAGGCGGGGTGAGGGGAAAGATTTGATCAATAGATTATTTTGTTGTTGTTTATTTGTTTTCTACTGTGATTCTGCTGTGCAGCCAAAGTAGAGAAACATCATGTTAAACTCTGGTCCATGAGAACAGAAATATGTTTCCAACATTTAGAAATAAAGACTTTATAGCTTCAGCATGATTCTGTCCATTTGGTTCAAGGGTCACAGTGAGCTTTCCAAAGAGCACCAAAAATACATGAGAAATTTGAAAAGCATAACACGTAAGAGCAAAATAATTCATTCCTAACAAACTCAAAATTATGAAGAATACTTTTAAATATTTTTACCCTCCATAATCTGTTTCATATGAGTGACTGTTAAGGTGTTTGCCGCGATTCGGGGTGAGTCTTCCACATGTAAGGGCACTTATAACAAGTTCTTAAAGCATTCTTGAGTATTTCAAATTGCTGTTTAATATTTGACTAGATGAAGTGTTTCTAGCTAACACTGGAAAAAAAGTAGAAGTAAAAAAAAAAAAAGCCTGAAGTCAACAGTCTGGTACTAATAATTCATTTTGATAGAAATTATAGCTTTCCAAGTCTGAGCTTCAAACAGATGATAAGCTTTTTATGTGTGTTGAGGCAATGCTCTCCCTTTTTTCTGAGTTATGCTTTTTGTTAAATGCTACTATGAATGAAAGAAGAGCTGCTTGGTGGGGACTGGGTGGGAGGAAGACATCAAAATTGAGTTTCAAGAAAGATAAATCATCTAAATCAGTTTATTTGATCTAGAAACATCGCTGAACATAATGGAGTATGTGGTGTCGTCTTTTGACCTTCCTAAAAATCAAAAGCTCCTAAAATCAAAAGTCAGATTCTAATAAACTAGAATAACATGTAGAACTAACTCATATCCAGTTAAAAGAATTCTTTAGGGTCTAGAATGAGTATCCCAGACTACAGCCACCTTTAAAATTCTTTATAAGCTTGTGTTTCAAAAAGTTTTCAAATATCTGTATGTGTGTGCTTGTGTAAAGAATACACACTAAAAACATACCCATCAGAATTTAGCAGTGATTCTTCTCCAATGAGAAAAATGTGAATGACTCAGATTTTTTTCAGGAATCACATAATATTTTTTATGGGTTCACATGAAACTTAATTAAAGGGCTCACATGAAACTTAATTACTCCTGAGAACCAGAATGGGGCAGTAATGATGGAAGAGATTTCATTTATTACTCTATATTCTTTCATATTACTGAATATTTTCCTTAATAATTTATAATTGAAAATTATAAATAATAAACATATGATAAAAATTTTGAATTTTAAAAGAGCCATTAAAACCACACTCATTCTTTCCAATTGGGAAGTGTCTTTATTAGTATCTCATCTGCCCAGGTGGGTAAGAGAACGTGAACAGAATGCTCTCATATTTTTTTTTTTTTCTTTGAGACGGAGTTTCACTCTTGTTACCCAGGCTGGAGTGCAATGGCGCGATCTCGGCTCACCGCAACCTCTGCCTCCTGGGTTCAGGCAATTCTCCTGCCTCAGCCTCCTGAGTAGCTGGGATTACAGGCACGTGCCACCATGCCCAGCTAATTTTTTGCATTTTTAGTAGAGACAGGCTTTCACCATGTCGACCAGGATGGTCTCGAACTCTCGACCTCGTGATCCACCCGCCTCGGCCTCCCAAAGTGCTGGGATTACAGGCTTGAGCCACCGCGCCCAGCCTATTTTTAATATTTATTATGGCAGTATCTCACTTCCAAGTAGCAAAACCTGTGTTCATTTTCTATTCCTGCATAACAAATGTCTCCAAAATCTAGTGGCTTCAAATAATGACAATTTCTCACCTCAGAGTTTTTGCAGGTCAGTGAGTGTAGTCTAACTGGGTTGTTCTGATTCTGCGTCTCTCATGAGCTTGCAGTCAAGATGTCAATGTGGGATGTGGTCATAGGAAGGCTTGACTGGGGCTGAAGAATATATTTCTGGTGTGACTCACTCACATGACTATTGGCAAGAGGACTCAGGTCTTCACTGAATATTAGGAGTCTCTATAGGGCTACTTGAGCGTCCTTATGACATGAAAGCTGCCTTCCACACAGCAAAATGACCCAAGATAGCAAGATGGAAGCCACACCTTCCTAGACCCGGAAGTTGTACACTGCCATGTCCACAATATCCTATTAGCTTACAGTTCAGCCCTCTTCAGTGTGGGAGAACAGTAATTCTAGTACTTTCATACCAGGGGCAAGGGCCACTGGGGCCCTCTTGGAGTTCATTATGATTTCTTACATTCGTGTTTTATTGTTTTCAACATTTAAATCCTGATGATATTTTAACAGATGTATCCCAAAGTATTTCATATTCTTTGATGTCATTTACAATGATGTCATTTACAATGACATCAAAGCATATGAAATGTATCATTTTTAAGTTTTAATCTCCAATGATTCTTTGCTATTACATAGAAATACAATTAATTTTTATATTGTCCTTGTAACCTGCACCCTTGCTAAACTCACAAAGTAGTTCTAGTAGGTTTTGACAGATTTGGGGCTTTTCTGTGTAGGTAATAAAGTTACTATGAATAAAGACAGTCTTAGTTCTTCTTTTCCAATCTGTATGCCTTTTATTTATTTGTCGGCTTGTTGCATAGGCTAGGATCTCTAATATAATGTTGAGTAGAAGTAACGAGAATGCACATCCTTGTCTCATATCCAAGTTTGAGAAGCAAGTACATAGCTTTTTATCATTAAGTATGATGTTATAGGTTTTTCACAGATATTTTTTATCAGGCTGAAGAAGTTCTAACTTATTGGAAGTTATGATTAATAGATGTTGAATTTAGTCAAATGCTTTTTCTGACTCTATTGGAATAATTGTATAGTTGCTCTTCTTTATCTGCTGCTTTGTCAAATTGCATTGATTGATTTTTGAATGCTGAGTCAACCTTGCTGGAAAAATAACCACTTAGATATAATGTGCTTTTGTTTTTTAAAATATTTGGTTAGATTTCATTTGTTAATGTTTTGTTATGAATTTTTGAAACTATATTAATGAGGGATATTGGTCTTCAGGGTTTTTTGTTTCTGTTTTGTTATCTTGGCAATGATAGCCTCATAAAATTAAGTAAGAAGTATTTTCTTCTCTTCTATTTGCTGAACCATATATATTTGCAAGTAAAATGATATTCTCTTGGACTTGCTTTAAATTATTTTGGATGGAGAGAGGGATGGGTGAATATAGATGATACGGGATAGACCAGGAGTTGATAATTATTGAAGATAGCAATAATGATGTAAGGATGTATAACACTTGTCTCTGCGCTTCTGTGTATGTATGACATTTTTGAAATAAAATGTTTTCTTTATTTTTTTGAAACAGGATATGTTCTGTCACTCAGGGTGGAGTGCAGTGGGCACAATCTCGGCTAATTTTTATATTTCTAATAGAGATGGGTTTTCACCATGTTGGCCAGGCTCATCTCAAACTCCTGACCTCAAGTGATCCACCCTCCCCGGCCTCCCAAAGTATTTGGAATAAAGATGTGAGCCACCATGGCTCGCCAAATATTTTCTTGTAAAAATAAACCAGTGTCCTTTCCACAGCTCTATTCTACTTTCCAATTAGTATGATAGTATAGGAGGGCACATCAAAAGTTCACCAAAGGGAGAAGTAGGGATTTAGACAGAGTTCATAATCCTGTCAATGACTGTGCTGATCATTAGCATCCAAATGTGTATTAAGAGGAGGGTAGGATACATTGAGTACAGTTTCAATTCAGAGGTAGGATTTAAAACCGTCTTAATTTCTTGGCTATTTCTTCAACTTAGCTTTGAAAAACCATTCTGTAATGCAATGGTTGTCAAACTTTAATGTGCATGAGAGAGTTTTTTAAAATACACATTGCTGGTCAGGTGCAACAGCTCACATCTGTAATCCCAGCCCTTTGGGAGGCAGAGGCAGGTGGATCACCTGAGGTCAGGAGTTCAAGACCAGCCTGGCCAACATAGTGAAACCTCTTCTCTATTAAAAATACAAAAAATTAGCTGGCGTGGTGACAGGTGCCTGCAATCCCAGCTACTCAGGAGGCTGAGGCAGGAGAATCACTTGAACCCAGGAGACAGAGGTTGCAGTGAGCCGAGATTGCGCCTCTGCACTCCAGCCTAGGGGACAGAAGGAGACTTCATCTTCTCAAAAACAAAATGAAATAAAATACACATTGCTTAAGGCAGTAAAACTCTTTTGTATGACATTACAATGATGGATTCATGTTACACACTTATCAAAAGCCATAGCATATACAACACCAAGAGTGAACCCTAGTGTCAGTTTTGGACTGTGGATAATGTTGAGTCAATGCAGGTTCATCAATTGTAACAAATGTACCATTTCGGTGCAGGATATTTAGAGTGGGGAAGCCATGCATATGTGGAACAAGGAGTGTATGCCAACTCTACTTTTCACTCAATTTTGCTGTAAACATAAAACAGCTCTAAAATATAAAGTATATTTAAAAGAGCAGAAAAGAAACAAAAAAACATGTTGTTGGAATCTATCTTCAGAGTTTCTGATTCAGTAAGCTTGAAGTAGAGCCTACAATTCTGCCTTTCTTCTTTTTTTTTTTTTTTAGATGGAGTCTTGCTCTGTCGCCAATCTGGAGTGCAGTAGTGCAATCTTGGCTCACTGCAACCTCCGCCACCTGGGTTCAAGCGATTCCCCTGCCTCAGCCTCCCTAGTAGCTGGGACTACAGGTGCCTGCCACCACGCCTGGCTAATTTTTTTGTATTTTAGTAGAGGCAAGGTTTCACCATGTTGGCCAGGCTGATCTCGATCTCCTGACCTCATGATCCACCTGCCTCGGCCTCCCAAAGTGCTGGGATTACAGGCATGAGCCACCATGTCCGGTGATTCTGTCCTTCCAATGAGTCTCCAGATAATAATTATGATGTCAGTCCACCAACCGCAGAGCACTTCTATTCTACTGTAATGCTTCTGATCTCAGAAATTTGAAGCCTTCTCACAATTTAAACTCTGGTTTCATTCAAATGCTATTCTTCAATTAGAACAGTATTTAGTTCACAAGCTACATTGACTCTGAATTCTGTTAGATTCATTTTAGCAAACTTTGCTTGAACATTTACTGTGTACCAAGGCTGTTGGTAACCTCTAAAGATACAATGACACATATTAATGCACTGTCCTTGCCACTGAAGATTTTTTTATAGCCTGATGCTCTAATCTTCATCCTGTTTAGTTATATTAGAAAGTATTTATCTTCAATTCTAATCTGAGATGTTTCACTTCTAGTGGATACTTTTTAACTTTGCTTTTTTAAAAGAAATTAACCATTGAGTTCAGCTTATAGTATAAAACATGACATTTTTTTTTCTACATCTTTCTCTATAACAAAATTCAGATCTTCCCAAGTGTTCCCCAGAAGGGACTTAAGAAATCATCCCATTCATTCACCCATTCCCATTTTACAGTTGAGGAAAGAGAGGCTCAGAAAAGGCAACATTTCTAGGTCACTGAGCTAGTAAGTAAGAGGGCTGGCACTAAATCCCAGTTGTAGGACCACTAATGCAGTGCTCTTTTCATGACATCAGGCCTCATGACTTAAATTCCAACATCAGAGGAAGTTACAGATCCCCATATCTAGAAAATATTACAAATTTCTGTAGAATTTCATATTTAAGTTATTGAAGATCTTTCAGAATTAAAGAAGAAAAGGTGGGGGAAAGATGAAGGGATGGAGGCGTGGTGGTAGAAGTCATAATAATAGTAGTATAGTAGTCATAAATAACTTTCCATGTGTTACATAGCGTGACTTTCATAGACTATTCACCCTACTCAATAACTCTTTGAAGTATGTAGAATTATTATGTCCATTTTACAGATGAGGAAACTGAAGCACAAGAAGTTTAGCAATTTGCCCAGAGAGACATGGCTTTTCAATTCAATTTCATTTAGTAGTCTTGGGTATAGTGAATCCCCCAAATGTAACCAAATTTTGCTGGGAGGGGGGTGTAAGTCATATTGAATCATTGTGCAGCATTTTGCATAGTTCTCCAGAGCACCAAATCTCTTTTGGATAGCTTAGCAAATCTCAGGGAGGTAGCTGAAACATAAGAAAATTTAAAATTCTTTCTTCAGCACCTATTAAAAATTTATTTAACACTTCTGTTTTTTTTTTGACAGGTCAAATATTAAATAAAAATTGTTCTTTCAGCAATTGGATTCATGAATAGGTCAATAGGGTTTGTTGGAGTGGATGACGCAGAAGCTGCACATACATTCACACACACGTAGACACGCACACCCTCATTCAGTTTCATGCACAAACAAACATTACCTTATAGCCTGGGAGAATATTTTTAGCCAAACTGGTTTCACTTGGCAGACTGCAACCCCCTACAGGTGGCACCTATTTTCTGTGAAGTGTTTCCTTTTCCCAGAACTGAGACACTGAATTATCTTTAGCCGAACTGGTTTCATTTGGCAGACTGCAACCCCCTACAGGTGGCACCTATTTTCTGTGAAGTGTTTCCTTTTCCCAGAACTGAGACACTGGCACCACATACCTCCTTGCTCTTCTCAACATCTGTTTCTACTTATGTGCCAGATAGGGCCACCTGACCTGTGAAGGGAAACAAAATAAAGGTTCATGGCTATTGTCTCCCAAAATGTCATGTTTTGGTCCACCCAGATTGGGAAACTCAGTTGGAATGCCAAGCATCAGTCTACCGTAAGAAGGGGCAGGGGCTATGGGAAAAAAAACTATTTTCCTTCTTCAACTGTTGGTGTTCATTAGAAAATAAAATAGGGCTCTAGACCTTGGAGTCTAGAGAAGTCAATTCACAGAGAGACTAATATTCACTATCATTTCTAAAACATGGCATATTGCTGCACAGATGGTACAAAGAATGCAGAAAGGCCTAAAACTTTCCCTGAGGAGGTTTATAAGATTAGGAACTCAGAATTGGTACATTAGAAAGTAAGTATGTAAAGCTAGATAGTGTATCAAATTTACAGGGCAGGTAGTAACTATCACAGGTGTTCTTTGGAAGGAGCAATAGCCAAGGGCTGGGGTGATAGGAGAACCTCAGTGGTGATGAAACTTGAAAAAAGCGACTGATTTCATTGTCCTGACAAATGAAATCATTTTCTTTTAAATGGTTTACCAGGATGAAAATGACCAAGTCATAACCCTCCTAAGACCTGAATCCCATGACACCCAAGAAAATCTGTGTTCGTGTTTCCTAAATATGTTTATTTTCTGCCTCTCTTATTTTCCTGTAATCAATATTTAATGTATCTGCAGTTGAGGGTAGAGATTGGCAAGGATAAATCTAGAGATATACCATACCCTTTATTTTTGCCTTCAGGTTTCATTTCCAGTTTTCAAAACTTTTACTGGAGTTGAGTAAGACTCGCCAAAATGTAATTATTTGAATATATACATGCACAGGTCTACAAGTTGCCTGTAATGAAGATATTCACTGCAAAATTAGTTGATTAAAAGGTTTAATAAATGGAAATAACTTTGATACCTACCAGTAGGGAGGAGTTATATATATTGCTCATGGACAAAAAGCAAGCTGCCGAGCAGCAATGTCTAATCTGACTCCATTTAGCTAAAACAACCACCAAAAAGAATACCTGTCCCCCGTGCATGTACCTCAGGCACAAACTAATTCTGGAGGCAATATGAGAAATTGTTAATAATGTTAATATCAGTGGGATTGGCATTTGCCATATGGTTTTTTACTTTATTTTTTCTTTGCTGATAAAGAAAAATTTTATAATTTTAAAAAATAGTTTAATAGGCATGTATATATATGTAATATTTAAATTTTTGATTTTCAGATCTTCTGTTTAACCGGCAAATGACTTAGAGACTCAACATGAAGCAGACACAGAAAAGTCAACCATTAAGCAGGAGAATGGCCACTTGGCACAGGTGTTTCTTAATATAAGAGTATTGATCGTTGCCTCACAGAAAACCAAATTTTCTTCAAGCAATAGATGATAAATATTTAGGGTTTTGGTACTAGGAAGTAGTTCAAAGCCTCAGAAGCTTGAAATTCAAAATTGAACAGGGCTCATGGAACTACTCATAAATTGTGAGAGGCTAATGATTTAAGAAGTGGGAAAGACATTGCTAAGATGATCTGCTTGCTGATGGTACTCTGTGACAGCCGCCAGCCTTGAGCAAGACTGAGGAATGCTAGATGTTGAAGTGGCCTTTCTTCTCCTCTGCCTGAAGAGCTCTGAGCAAGGCAGCCAGATGGCCATGAACTCTGTTTGGGATCTGGAGATAAGTGGGAGAGGCTCAGAGCATCCTGCTGATGCACCAGTTCAGGGAAAGTTAGTTGACGCAGCCCTTTGCCTTCCGCTTGGCTTGAATAAAATCAGGAAAAGTGGCTTAGACTCAGTACTTTCTCTGCCCTCCTCAGGGTCCACATGTTTCCTGACCCTTAACCTTTTTTTCTGTGCAGGGGCAGTCACCTGCACATGAGCTTAGCTGACAACGACATCCTGCCCATCTCTGTGTCCTGTGCCCATCCTTGTGGTTCATCGGGCTGCCCATGTCTTCTGCAGACTACTCGCTTCATTTCCAGCCATTGTCTGACCTAACCCTCGCCTAACCATTCAGACAAGCTGGTTTTCTTATTTCACAGAGAAAGTCCCTGTAAAAACCAACTAGCTAATTTACGTAAACACAACTCTTAGGAAATAAATTGAACCGCCAATTTTTTTTTTCTGATTCCTGTTAAGGAAGGTATAAGACCAAACCATTTAGGCTGATGATACAACACGTGCTCAACACTAACTGTTCTGTCTTTTCTTTCCTTTTAGAAAAATTATACAAATTTTTGGAGCTCCAGTGACAGAAATGAGTGTATACATTTTTCTGGTTACATCCTACAGGAAGCAAATGTATATCATAAATGACACAACTCCAAATTATGATATGGTGGAGAAAGCACTGAGCTGAGGGTTAGAAAACCTGATTTTTTTTTTTTTTTTTTTTTTGAGACTGAATCTCGCTCTGTTGACAGGCGCCAGGCTGAAGTACAGTGGCGTGATCTGGCTCACTGCAACCTTCACCTCCCAGGTTCAACCAATTCTCCTGCCTCAGCCTCCTGAGTAGCTGGGACTACAAACACGCACCACCACGCCCAGCTAATTTTTATATTTTAGTAGAGACGAAGTTTCACTATGTTGGCCAGGATGGTCTCGATCTCTTGACCTCGTGATCCACCCGCCTCTGCCTCCCAAAGTGCCAGGATTAGAGGCGTGAGCCACCACGCCCAGCCCAGAAAACCTGATTTTTATATCAATTCTGCCACTAAATATTCTGGATCCTGTTTCTTCATTGGCAAAATAATGGAGAGGATTGCTATCTTCTTGTTATAAAACACTTTGCTTGCATGAATCAGCAGCAAGTTGGAAGCAAGAATCATACTCAGTTGCATTTTCTACTCCACCTAGAGATCCGCAGTCAGTTTGTCACCTATCACAAGTGTCCTGGAATTAGGCAAACTCCCTCACTCTGGTAAATAATCAGAACCAATTACATCACCTGTCATGTTTGCTACTCTCTGAGAAACTTAGTGTATTTTCAGAAATTATATTGTACCTTAATGATGTAAATTTTAAAACTGATTAATTTTCTCCATGGTGGCCTGAGAACCTTAGTGTAGCAGAAGAGAGAGAAAGAGAGGATAGACAATACATAAATGACAGGTAGGCAGGTAGATGAATAAGGGATGGATGGACATATGGATGGATGGATAGATGGATGGATGGATGGATGGATACATGAATACATAGATAGATGGATACATGAATACATAGAGAGATGGAATCAAGGTTCTAAGCATGATCTTTAGAGCCAGACTACCTTGGTTCAAATCACAGTACTACAACTTTCTGACTGAATCATCTCAAGCAAATTATGTCACCTATTTGTGACTCAGTAAACTTAATGTCAAAATTCAGATAACAATATTTACCTCATAAGGTAATTGTCAAGATTAAGCAGGATTCTTTATATAAAGCTTTCAGCATAGTTTTGGATGTATAGTAAGTGCTCCATTAATATTAACAATTATTATTGTCGTAATTTAGGAAATAGTATGTATGTTTCCCCTTCACCATCATTCCAACCACCAATCCCCCCAACCCCACACACACACCCAGAGGTAACCACTGCTAGTGGTTTGATGCATGTTTTCTATTACATACATAGATACATATACACATGCTCATGCACTCACAAACACGTAGCCCTTTCAGGCACTTTTTGTTACTGTCCCCAAAAGTGGCTTATATATCATATATTGTTCTGAGATGATTGTTTTCTTTTGCATAGTAATGTGCCTTATAGAGCTTTATGGGTCATTTATAGATATTATTCATACACCAAAACATACTAATTCATGCCTCTATTGATGAATGTTTCCAATGTTTCAATGGATAGCCTTTAATATGTCATTTTTCCTCCTATACAACTATTTCTGTAAGATTGATTCCTATCTTGCTGAGTTATAATATATGTGCACTGAAATATCTTATATGTATCCTGCCCTACTGTTCCCTAAAAGGATATTATCAGTTTATATACTCCCACCAACAATTTATGAGTTTGTTTTTCCACACTTTTACTCTTACTAAATAGTGTTAATATTTTTAAATCTGTAAATTTTATGAGCAAAATGTGCTATTTTTAAAATTTATAATTCTGTGTTTATTTATTTATTTATTTATTTATTCACTGAAATTGACCCAGGCTTTCTGTGGACATTTACTGTGTTTTCCTTCCCCCATTCCAAACATTTATCTGAAAATGTTGCCAAAAAGTGAACAAGGCACTGCACGGTGCCCAGCTGATAGGATAACCACTATTCTGGGGATCTACCACCTTGTGTTAGAGCCAGGAAGGTTGGGGAAAAAAGAGAGAAGTTTTCCATTGGAGAATTTGCATCCTATTCTCTTTATTTATTTATTTTGCATTCTTTCAATCATTTGACTTGGAAATTCAACATTTGAAATTGGGACTATTCTAATACTATCTAATGAACAATTTGCTTAATTACATGGGAAAAATAACAACCAAAAATGCTCTTACCCTGGCAAATTTCCTTCACGATCTCAACATCAACACTCGAGCTAATGGGAACACGAACAAAGAGATATTCTCATACTCCGCTTGTAGAAATCCATTGTACTACAGTCTTTAGGGGAAATAACCTGTTAAGGCTTCCATTAAGATTAAAAGTAGATGTACCCTTTGTCCCAGAGTTTTACTCCTTGTAATCTAGCTATAGAAATGACAGCATTAATATGAAATAACATATGCACAAGATCACTACTCAGTCTTCAATGTCAGTTTGAATTTCCTGGGAATTCAATTCAGTAGGCTGGGATAGAACTTAAGATTCTGTTTACTGAAGAAGCTCCCAGGTGATGCTAATGCTGCTGGTACATGGACCACACCTGTCTGGCAAGGATGTTAACTGTGGTATTGTTCAATTACAAATTAAATTAAAAACCAGAAACAATAAGTGAACACTCATTAGGAGGCCCAGGAAATTACCAAATATCCACATCATTGAGTATTGTGCAAGCATTTAAGGTAATGAAGTAAAGGTTTCCTGGTTGATTTGGAGGGAGTTTTGTGTCTGTGCACGCTTGTGTGTATGATTTTATTATCATATAGAAAATATGAGAGAATATTAGGTTGTTAGCCACCTATGGAGAAGATAAAGATAATGCAACAAACAGGAAGAAGATAAGCAGCAAAAAAGGGAAGGGAAAAATCCAGAAGTTTATTTACTGAAAATAGCATATTTATAATAATATTTAATGGACACCAACATGTATATGTAAGTATATGTGTCAATGCATTTAAAATGCTTAATACAAAAAGTTAAATAAAAAATAAATGTGATAAAATTAAACCAGATCAAAATCTAGGTACTGATCCATGCTACAGAAAACCTTGAAAACACTTTACTAAGTAAAAGAAGCCAGTCGCAAAAGACCATGAATTGTATGATGCCATTTATATGAAATATCCAAACTTAGCAAATCCATATACAGAGAAAGTAGGTTGATGCTTGACTAAGGCTGGGGTAGGTGAAAGCAGCATTGAGGAGGTTAGGGGATGAGGTGGTGGCTAAGAGGTACAGAATTTCTTTTGGGGGAGATGAAAACATTCTAAAATTGAGTGTGGTGATGGTCGCATGTATCTGTGAATATACTAAAAACTATTGAACTGTATATTTTAGGTGGCTGAACTGAATGATATGTGAATTATATCTCCATAAAGCTGTTTAAAACTTCTACGGCTGACAAAATAGACAAAAGGGATCTAGTTAAGCATCAGAGCTTCTGTACAGCAAAAGAAACAATCATTAGAGTTGAACCAGCAACCAATAGAATGGGAAAAAATTTTTGCAATCTACCCATCAGACAAAGGGCTAATATCCAGAATCTACAAAGAACTAAAACAAAGTTATAAGAAAAAAACAAACAAACAAACCCATCCAAAAGTGGGCAAAGGATATGAACAGATACTTTTCAAAAGAAGACATATATGAGGCCAACAAACATGAAAAAATGCTCATCGTCACTGGTCATTAGAGAAATGCAAATCAAAACTACATTGAGATACTATCTCACGCCAGTTAGGATGGCAATCATTAAAAAATCTGGGGACAACAGATGCTGGAGAGGATGTGGAGAAATAGGAACACTTTTACACTGTTGGTGGGAGTGTAAATTAGTTCAACCATTGTGGAAGACAGTGTGGCGATTCCTCAAGGACCTAGAAATAGAAATTCCATTTGACCCAGTAATCCCATTACTGGGTATATACCCAAAGGACTATAAATTGTTCTGTTATAAAGACACATGCACAGGCATGTTCATCACAGCACTGTTTACAATAGCAAAGACCTGAAACCAACCCAAATGTCCATTAATGATAAACTGGACAAAGAAAATGTGGCACATATACACCATGAAATACCATGCAGCTATGAAAACGATGAGTTCGTGTCCTTTGTAGGGACATGAATGAACCTGGAAACCATCATTCTCAGCAAACTGACACAAGAACAGAAAATCAAACACAACATGTTCTCACTCATAGATGAGTGTTGAACAATGACAACACATGGACACAGAGAGGGAAGCATCACACACTGGGGTCCATTGTTGGGGGGCTAGGGATAGTGGGAGGGAGGGTGGGGAGGAATGACATGGGGAGAAATGTCAGGTATAAGTGATGGGAGGATGGAGGCAGCAAACCACCTTGCCATGAATGTACCTATGCAACAATCTTGCATGATCTGCACATGTACCCAGAATCTAAAGCACAATTAAAAAAAAAAAAAAAAAACTTCTACGGCTGTAAACAACTTTTCCTATGTGAAAGAGCAACTAACTGCTTCCATTTCTTGAGATTTTTTTCCTAATTGTTGACTTAATAATTTTTCTCCTTCAAAAGGGCAGAAATCCTAATTTCATCAAGAACTTTTACTCATTTTTGACATAGTTTCTGGTACACGTACCAATCTAAAAAGTATATAATGGCTTCATTATAAAGTTATGCTCATGAATCTTAAAGGTACCCTAGAAATCGCACCATGTCTCACTTGCCAATTCTCCAGGAAATCCTCTCCAAGCCTTCTTCACTTCCTTCTATCCTTGTACCCCAGTGTAATGGAAAAAAAAGAAAAGCCATCAGTGGGCTATCATGTAACCTGTCTATGTCTGTTCCTGTCCTACTTTTGTTTCTTCTGACCTAAAAATAATCCCCTCTTCTGTGCTTTGGGCCTTATTCTCTGCCATTTCTTAGATTCCTAATACTAAAATGATCCTTTCTTACTCTCACAGATTTATTAATGCCCACTCTGCTTTATTTATATCTACCTGGTTTCCACAGTCATTAAAGCTTTTGATGCTTGCCTTATGTTATAATAGTGTGATATATTTCTTTGCCTACTTTTTATACTTACGTAATATACATGTATTTAACAGAAAGCTCTTCAGATTGTATTTTACAAAATAAAAGGGACTACAGATTAAAACAGTCTTTTTATCCATTCAACTGTGGATGAACACTTACGTTGCTTTCAAATCTTGCCTATTGGGAATACTGTTGCAATCCACATGGAAGTGTCGATATCTCTTCAATATACTTACTTCCTTTCTTTGGGATATATACCTAGTAGCAGGATTGCTGAATCATATGATAGCTCTGTTTTTAGCTTTTTGAGGAACCTCCAAACTGTTCTCCACGGTGATTATGCTAATTTGCATTCCCACCAGCAGTGTATAAGGGTTCCCCTTTCTCTTCATCCTTGCCAGCATTTGTTATTGCCTATTTTTTTATATATATAAGCCATTTTAACTGGGGTGAGATGATATTTCGTTGCAGTTTTGATGTGCAGTTTTCTGATGAAGGATGTTAAGCACTTTTTTACATACTGTTGGCCCTTTGCATGTCTTCTTTTGTGAGATGTGTATTCAGATCTTTTGCCCATTTTTAAATTAGATTATTAGCTTTTTTTCTATAAAGTTGTTTGATCTCCTTGTATATTCTAGTTATTAATCCTTTATCAGGTGGGTAGTTTGCAAATAATTCTCCAATTCTGTGGGTTGTCTCTTCACTTTGCTGATTGTTTCCTTTGCCGTGCAAGAGCATTTTAATTTGATGTGCCCATTTTTGTATTGGTTGCCTATGCCTGTGAGATATTGTCCAGTGTTTTTTTGGGGGGTTTTTCTTTGTTGTTAGTAGTAGTTTCATAGTTTCTGATCTCAGACTTAAATCCTTAATCCATTTTTATTTCACTTTTGTATATGGCAAGAGATAGTTGTTTAACTTCATTCTGCTACCTATGGATGTCCAATTTTCCCAGCATCACTTATTGAAGAGACTGTCCTTTCCCCACTGTATATTCTTGGTACATTTGTCAAAAATGAGTTTACTGTAGATGTATGGAATTATTTCTGGATTCTGGATTCTCTTCCATTGGTCTATGTATCTGCTTATTTTTCAGTACCATGCTGTTTTGGTTACTATAGCTCTGTGGTATAATTTGAAGTCAGGTAATGTAATTCCCCCAGTTTTGTGTTGTTCTGCTTTGTTTTGGCCTTGGCTATTCTGAGTCTTCTGTGGTTCCACATAAATTTTAGATTTTTTTTCCAAATTTTAACAAAGGATTTTATTTGTTGTTTTCTAAAATTAAAATCCAGAAAATAGCAACCCACTGCAAGAAGAGTTCTATAACAAAACGTTTTCATTCATTCTCTCATCTTTTCACATGGTGTAATCTATCGTGTACACATCATCAGAAAGCAGACTGATAAATGCAAAGTCTATGTGAAAGGCACATGGCACTAGGATTGCTCGCACCTGCTATACCTCCTTGGAAGCCAAGGGAAGCCTCTTCTGCAGTCTCTCCATTTTGATAGAAACTTATCACAAAATTTTTATGTCTCTTCCCCTGCTTTTCACTTGTTATCTACTAGAAAGGTACAGAATTAAAAAGCCTTTTCCCCCAGCTGTGATCAAAACAGATTATTAAAGAGCATCTAAATTCCTGGTGTTTATACTTGGATATTTACAGAGGAAGTTTTACTCTGGTTTCCTGAGTTTTATACTTGGCTATTTACAGAGGAAGTTTAACCTCAAGTTCTACCATTCTTCAAAATGGGTGACAGAAGAGAGGATGTGATAGGGACAGTTAAAAAAAATTGATAATCATTCTCTGATGTAGCGAAGCAAGCTTTCTCAGCCATCAGCAAATATGACCTCATTGGTCACAAGCCCTGCAGAGATCCAACAAGATTTGACTTTTAAATACAGAACCAGAAGAGAGTGCTGATGTATGAACATAATTGAGTGCTGCTGAATGCAGAAAGAATCCCAAGAAACATAATAGTGCCATTTTTGTTGGTGGTGGTTTTGTTTGTTTGTTTGTTTTTGAGACAGTCTCACTCTGTCACCAGGTACCAGGCTGGAGTGCAATGGTTGGATCTCGACTCACTGCAACCTCTGCCTCCAGGGTTCAGGCAATTCTCCTGACTCGACCTCCTGAGTAGCTGGAAGTATAGGCACACACCACCACACCCAGCTAATGTTTGTATTTTAGTGGAGACGGGATTTCACTATGTTGGCCAGGATGGTCTCCATCTCTTGATCTTGTTATCTGCCCTCCTTGGCCTCCCAAAGTGCTGGGATTATAGGTGTGAGCCACCGCACCCAGCTATAGTGCCATTTCCGTTTAATAAGCCAGTAGTATAGCAACCTAAAAACCTTGGCTGTGATGACACCAGGATATTTTATGGAATTGCTGCAGGAAAACATGACTGGCAGCTGACATCTGGCTCACAGCACCAACTTCTCCAAGAGACTTAAGGCTGGAGTGTGTAGCGGAGGTATTTCTTGCCAGATGGGAGCTCTTTGGTGAAGACTCCTTTCAGGCAGCTTTTTGGCTTCCTCTTCCGGGATGGTCGGAAGGACCATCACACCAACCCCATCCTTCCAATCAACTGGGGTGATAACCCTCTTTTCTGTGTCAGCTGGAGAGAGATAACTACCCTGAGAGTCACATCAAAGTTTCTGCCAGTGGCAGCTGGGTAAAAGATAGACAGCTTTAGCTTCTTATCAGCACCAAAAACAACCACGTGAGCTGTCGCAGGCATGCCCTTTTCATCCTTCTCTGCTGGATGCAGCACGCACAACAGGATGGCAAAGTCCTGATTCTTATCATTGATGATGGGAAAAAGGTAACTTTTCTGTAGGCTCTTCACCATCGTAAGCACTGATATCCTTGCTCTAAGCAAGATGGTCCTCAACCCTATCTACTGAAAAGTCTCCCAGAAAGTTGCAGAAACGGAAGCAGCTGACGGTGGTATTGGCCTCAAAGTTGGGAGCTACATCCCTGAGAGGCAGACCTCTGCACATGGTGGTAGCCATGAGGAGGGAGCACAGCTCAAACAGCAACCAACCAGGTGGTTCTTGCAAAGAAGCTAGAATTTTTTATTCTATTTCTGTGGAGAATGTTCGTCAGCATTTATTTATTTATTTATTTATTTATTTATTTATTTATTTTTCTGTGCCTAGCTTATTTCTTTTTTTTTTTAATTTTTGTGGATACACAGTGTGTATATATATTTATGGGTTATATGAACTATTTTGATACAGGTATGAAAGCATAATAATTATATCAGGGTAGATAGAGTACTCATCACCTCAAGCATTTATCTTTTGTGTTACAAAATATCCAGTCATACTCTTTTAGTAATTTTTAAGTGAACGATTGAATTATTTTTTACTGTATTTTCCCTGTTGTGCTAGTAAATGCCGGGCATTATTTATTCTTTCTAAATATTTTTTGTGCCCATTAACCATTCCTCCTTCCCTCCCACCAAACCCCACTAACTTTCCCAGCTTCTGGTAATCATTGTTCTACTCATTATCTCCATGAGTTCAATTGTTTTAATTTTTAGCTCCCACAGATAAGTGGAACATGCAATGTTTGTCTTTCTGTCCCTGGCTTATTTCACTTAGCATAATGATCTCCGGATCAATCCATGTTGTGGCAAATGACAGGATCTCATTCTTTTTTACAGCTGACTAGCATTCTATTGCATATATATATATCACATTTCCTTTATTCATTTGTCTGCTGATGGACACTTAGGTCGCTTCCAAATTTTGGCTATTGTGAATACTACTGCAATAATCACGGAAGTGCAGATATCTCTTTGATACACTGATTTCCTTTCTTTTGGGTGTATACCTAGGAGTAGGATTGGTGGATCATATGGCAGCTCTATTATTTATTTATTTATTTTTGAGAACCCTCCAAACTGTTCTCCGTAGTGGTTGTACTAATTTACATTCCCACCAACAGTGTCCAAGGGTTCCCTTTTCTCCACATTCTCGCCAGCATTTGTTATTACCTGTCTTTTGGATATAAGCCATTTTAATCGGGGTGAGATGATATCTCATTGTAGTTTTCTTTTGCATTTCTCTGATAATCAGTGATGTTGAGCACCTTTTCATATACCTGTCTGCCCTTTGAATGTCTTCTTTTGAGAAATGTCTACTCAGATCTTTTGCCCATTTTTTAATTGGATTATTAGATGTTTTTCCTATAGAGTTATTTGAGCTCCTTATATACTCTGTTATTAATTCCTTGTCAGATGGGTAGCTTACAAATAATTCCTCCCATTCTGTGGGTTGTCTTGTCACTTTGTTAATTGTTTCCTTTGCTGTGCAGAAGTTTTTAACTTGACGTGATCCCATTTGTTCATTTTTGCTTTAGTTGTCTGTGCCCATGGGGCATTGCTCAAGAAATCTTTGACCATTCCAGTGTCCTAGAGAGTTTTACCCACTGTTCTTTTATTAATTTCGTAGTTTAGGTCTTAGATGTAAGTCTTAAATAGGAAATTGGAATTTCCTTAAATAGGAAATTGGAATAGGAATTAGAAATTCCTCTACATGCTATTAACACTGCACATATTGCCACTGTTACTTATTTCCTGATCATTTGCATTTTGCCCCTGTGAATTGCCAGTTCATATGTATTGTCCACTTTTAAATCGGACTGATTTTTGTGTCATTTTATGAAAGTTTTTTGTACATTACAGATACAAACCCTTCTTCTAACAAATGAGTTCCAAATGTATTTACTTTTGGTCATTGAAGTTTTGATTTTTGTTATGGTATCTTCTCAACAGAAGTTTTGAATATTTATGTTGTCAGATCAATATTTTTCCTTCATTTGTTTCTGAGGTTCTTGGCTTGCTTAAGGAATTTGCTTTGATTTCAAACTGATATAAATGTTCCTCTGGATTTTATTCCAATATTGTAATAGTGTTATGAAGACATCATTTTATACATGTAGATTTTTAATTCATTGTATATAGTATAAACCAAGTAAAGATCTAATTTTATTGCCTCATTCAAATTCTAGGTCTGCTATTTAACAGCTGTGTGACATTGGACCAGTTACCAAACCACCCTGTGTTTTAGTGTTTTCATTTGTAAATGGGAATAATAATAGTATCTATCTCACAGGGTTGCTATGAAGATTGAATTAATATATGAAAAACCCTTCGAATAGTACCAGGCATATAGTAAGTGCTAATTAAATGCTAGCTATTAGCTGACTGAATCTTCTTTTTTTTTTTTTAAGAAAAAAAGAATAATAAGAAAAAGAATAAAGAAGAGGAAGAAAGAGGAAGAGGAAGAGGGAGAGAGAATGGGGGTATTGCTTTATTGCCCAGGCTAGAATGCAGTCTAAATATGGGTATGCCTATAATTGTCCTTAATAATGGAGACATAGAAGAAAATGAGGGAAGAGAATAACAAACAAGGAGCCAACCAACATTTCGTTTAAACTTCTAAGTTAATGTGACATGGTACTGATAAGAGTGTATATTTTGTGTATTTAAAGTGGAGTAGCTGACCCAATCTTGATACCATTCATTAAAGAAATTTTTTTCTATCAATAATGCCCCTTTTAGCAATATAAAGTTGGCATATATACCTGGGTCTGTTCCAGACTCTATTGTGTTCCATGATGTATATATGAATACCATACTGTTTTATTATTAGATTTATCGTACGCTTTAAAATCTAGGAAGAAAAAAATCACTGTCCCTAATCCTTTTTCAAAACTTTTTCGGCAATTTCTCATCTATATAAACTTTAAGATAATCTTATCCCACAATATTCAGATATATAAATTTTTAATGACTTAAAAATAATTTTGGATGGAGGAAGGAAAACAAATTATCAGCTCCACTTTGTCCAAAGGGAGCAAGTGCCAAACTTAGTACAAAACTAGCATCAAAAGTAGAGATTTAAATTTGCCATCATCCTTTCGAAGCCACTCACAGCTTTTGTCCTGAGGATGCAAACTCCAGAAGCTGTGGGAAAAGGGAGAAATTGTCTCATTCATTCATTCATTCGTCCATTTGAACAAATACTACTATTTTGCTAGTCACTCTTCCATTATGGAAATCTAAATGTTTGCACTGTGAGAGGACATACAGGCAAAACAAGCCACTTAAAGGCAGCTATTTCATCAGATTGCTCTGAATCTGGACAACTGTTAGCTTCTCCCTAACTCTTATCCATGGGATACAACACAAGGATCCTTGTATGTTTACTTTAAACTGTGTTTGGCACATATGCTTTCTAGGATAAAATAGTTTATCTGGATTTGCAAAATCATTTCCTGTCGTTCCAAGATCAAGCACCATCTTGACTTGTAAACACGTACTCTTCTGTCCGCACAAGCAGCTTAGAGGGCACCAATTCACGTTTCCCTTCCGATCGTGACCAGGAAGAAGCCCAATAAATATTTCAAACATAAAAGGATTGTTATAACAAAGGGGTCTTAAAATCCTCCTGGGTTATCTGAACAGCTTTCCGTTTCATTTTGTTTTCACCCCTATCCCCTTGAAATTAGAAGAGATTTTTCTCAGAATGAAATACAAGTGTATGTACACAAAGACGGAGATTAGAAAAGAAAACAAATAACAACAACAATGAAAAAAAGTGGGGATCTCCTAAAGGAAGGTATAGATATTAAGGGGGAGAGAAATATTATGTCAGGAAGACAATCTGACCACAGGCCAGCCTTGGTAATCCTATTCAGGGTGCTACTCCTGACAGCGAGCGATTCCTGCCTCAATAACAACTCCATATATTTGTGTTATAAACACAAACCTATCAGAGCATGCATTACATACACCTTACCATGACATGGCAGATGGTGCCTGGCTTCCAAGATAAGCTCTATGGAGAGTGAGGATGAAGGGACAAAAGAAGGTGAGAGACCCAGGAAAAAAAAGGAAAAAAACACTTCCCTTAATCTTTCGTTGTTACCAAAGTGATCCTTGATGAAAGAAGCATCAGTCTTACTTTTCTGCCTTTCCATAGATTGAAATTGGAGGCTAAATATCATCAAAAGATGACTTTCTTGGAGGATATAGATTCCTAGAAGCCTCAAGCCAAAAGCCCAAAGCAAACAACAGTGGATACATTGGTTAGGCATAATTGCAAGTCACTTTTCCACCTTTATTTCTTCAAAGTCACTCACAATGAGTGCCACACTGAATGATCTCAAAGAGTCTTTATTCTTTGACTCTTACACAGACTAAAGAAGGCAAGTGATAACCCCCTGGAAATTGTGCAGAAGTCTTGCAAGCCCAAGGTAATTTATAAGAAGTTTACATTCACAAAAAATACAACTCCACAGTGGAGTAGTTAGCTAACTTAGGGATAACAGTATCTGACCCAAATGCAGCAAATTACATTACAATAAAAGCAACGAAACACTGAATCAAGTCATCAGGTGAAAAGTATATATTATGAACAACTTTGGGCTCGGTTCTGTGACAGGCACTAAGTGGAGAAGTATAAGAATAAGCCCCACAACTTCACTACTCTACGACTAGTTTTCTAGTTAGAATAATACACGGGCAATAAATTCGAGTAATATGAGGCAATATATGATTACACTTTTACAACTATGCAGAGACCATGCATGCAGTTAGACTTCCAGTAAGGGAGAAAATGGTTCTTTGGATTTCATTGTGATGAATTATAATGTAGAACTCAAGCTATAGGATCAGTTCTTCAAATGTATAAATTATTCTAATTAAATACTTCTTTTTTTTGAAATACAACTTTGGGCTTTTTCCTCCTCCAAGCTCTATGATGTAGTTGTTTGAGGAGGAATTTTCTCTCTTTAGAGTTCTCAAGTTTATGTATATATTGAATATATTTAACTTTATTTATTTGAAAATAATGTGACCTCAAATAAAGTAAATAATAAAATCAGATTTTCCTTGCTGCATAAAGTGAGTCTTAGCTTGAACCATGAAACACCCTTTTAAACCATTTAATAGTGTTTAATTACAGCTCTAAATAATAATGAATTCGATGTAGGAAACAGCATGAAAACAAAGCCAATTCATCATTACACAGATGGGTTTTCCATCCTAAAAAATGGGAGGTTGACAGGCAATCACCGAAAACAAAGTGAACCACTGGAGATGTGTCACTAATATATCACCAAACCTCTCAATGCTATTGATAAAATTAGAGGGAAGGTTCATGTTATCCAGATCAGTTGTCCACACTGACAAAATCAGATAGACAACTCCTTGTGATAGAAATCATTCAATAAATTAATAATGAAATTGCGCTAAGTAATTATTCAACTCTCCATTTGGGGTATACTATAAATTATTAGGTGAATCAGATAGCTGGTGGAGGAATAAATTTGAAATTCATTTAATAATTGCTAATGTTTACACCATATTTGATCATACATAAAGAGCTTTCACTCATGGAAAGTGCCTCATTTGGCCACGCCAGGTGGTTCATGCCTGTAATTCTAGCACTTTGGGAGGCCCAGGCAGGTGGATCACCTGAGGTCGGAAGTTTAAGACCAGCCTGGCCAACATGGCAAAACCCTGTCTCTACTAAAAATATGAAAATTAGCCAGGCGTGATGGTGCATGCCTGTAATCTCAGCGATTCCAGAGGCTGAGGCAGGAGAATCGCTTGAACCCAGGAGGCAGAGATTGCAGTGAGCTTAGATCATGTCATTACACTCCAGCCTGGGCAACAGAGGGAAACTCTGCCTCAAAAAGAAGAAAGAGAAGAAAAGAAAAAGGAAAGGAAAGGAAGAAAAGAAATTGCCTCATTTGCCTCTAAACAGAACTCTGGGAGGTAGCTAAAGGGTAACTGTCAGCCTTACTCTATTTTTTTCTTCTTCTTTTTTTTTTTCTGTGTACTCCCCTATAAGCACCTTCACTTTAAAGAGGAAGAAACTGCCTCAAAGAGGTTCAACGATTCTACTCATATGAGGTAACCCCACAACTGAGTCTGTCTGTCCTGACACTACCACGAACTCCGGCTAAGTGAGTCGCAAAAGCCACCCTCCGATTTCACACGTTGTGCTTGGGTGATGGTTGAGTGAAGGATCTCAGCGGACCCGCAGTGCCTCTGCATGAAACCTTTGTACTTCAAATAACCACTGCCAACAGCTTTGTAGACGGCCTTCCTCCCTCCACCTTTCCAGTGGGAAAGAGCCTCCCCTTAATCACTTCTCGCCCAGATTCTGTAACTTCCCGTTACTTTTTTGGTTAATAAAATCTAATTTCAGTTAGCTCCCTTCCTTCCTAGAGCAGGTAGTCTGGGGTGACACTGGGTTTGGAGTTGGGGCGCTCGGCCAGGGGGCGGTCTCCTTCCCAGGGCCGTCAGGGCTGCGAGCGGCTGTGACCTCCCGGAGGCCTCGACAGAGAGCCCGGGATCCGGCAGCCGGGGATCCTCCGCTCCTGCACCCCGGCCCGGGATGGGTCCCCGCTCCCCGCCTCTCCCGGCGGGGCCACGCTGTCACTCCGCCTCCTTCTCCTCTCTGGTCCCGCTGGCTCTCGGAGCTCCGCGCATACACTATCTTCCAACTGGGGCGGAGATGCCAGTCTCGCTTGCTCTCAGACGCCCACGAAGTTGAGACTGCATTGTTCTGAAGATTCACTATCCCTCGTTTAGGGAGAAGCACCAACCAGTGCCCCCAGGCCCACCGGCTTTCCCGTCCCCCCACTGTAGCCTTGACCCAGGCGGGCGTCTGTGTCTTATCTGGGGCCCGCCCTGGGGCTCCGTGTCGTACCTGCATCATTTTTGAACTCAGTGCTGATGTCTACTTCCCGCACAACCAGCACTACCCGGTAACCTCTGAGGTAGGAAAAAAAAATCTCAGAAGGTGTCCACAGGACAACCATATGGCAGCACGTGTGAATATGAACGTTGGCTTAGGTAGAGGGCTTTCTTCTGTCGTTTGTCATTTTAGCTTTATTTCTCGGTCTAGCGAGTGCATTGCACAAAAGAGGCTCTCAAGAAGTTGTTGCTTGTTTTCTAGTAAACGCAAGTCTCTTCTAGGTCAGTTTGGTAAAGCCTGTTTTTAAAGAACATGACATAACTTCAACCTCTCTCTTTTTTGAATCCTACATTTTTGTATACCTCTCACTGTGGATTTAAAGCAGCCCTTACAATAGTCAGTAAGCGTTTCCCGCTTTCTAAGGTAAAAATTAATTGCATCAGATATTATTTAAAGTTAAGATAATCTAAACCATAAGTTCCGGGGTGTGGATGCAGTTATTGTTTTGCTTTGTTTTTAGTGTTTTGTAAAGATAAGGTCTTGCTCGCTATGTTGCCCAAGCCATTCTTGAATTCCTGGCCTCAGGCAATCCTCCCACCTCAGCCTCTCAAAGTGCTTGTATGATCAGCATTAGCCACCATGCCCTACTGAATACCGTCTTACTCAAGTGTCAAAGTCATAAGAGCTATTAAAACATATTGGAATAATAGCGTCATAACCTTCCACCCACCCCCGTAGTCCTTGCTGTGTGCCAGGCTCTGTTCTGAACGCTGTAGGAATGTAACTGAATTATACAGGTTGTCTCACAGCAGGATTTGACTCCAGGATGAGTGCTCTTAACCACCGCAAAATATCGTCTCTCTGACTTTATGATTCTGGAGAATACGAAAATAATAACTTACATGAATTTCCATGATATCAGTCATAAATTACCAACATTTTTTAAAGCACTACTTTTGATACAGCCACTGTGTAACATCTTTAAAAGCAGTATGTCATTTTATCTCAAATTCTACCTCTCCCCGACCCACCCAAGAAGCAGATATGGAAACTGCTGCTCCATTTAACAGATGTGAACACTGCAACTCAGAGACATTCGGCTTCTTGGCCAAGGTCATGACATTAGTAAGTGGCAAAGCCAGGTATGCAAATCCAGGTAAACCTGACACCAAAGTCTGTGCTCTAAACCATGTCACTTTGGGTTCTGTCAAAGTGAACTGAATTAGGTCTGAACACAACCCCATGTTTAGTCGCCTGGCACAATCGTGATGCTATATCAAATCAGAGCTTGCAAACTGATGGCTCCCGGGCTTCCAGCCTCTCTGAGACGTGCTGGAGACCTGGCAGCAAAGGGCCCATGCTGCACCAGCAACACACGTGCCTCAGCTGGGGCTCAACAGTGCCAGTTCATTTCAGGCATGCAGGCACTCAGCTCCCAACCAGTCCACTTCACCCAACTGTGCCAGTGGCCCCCACAGGCATTTGAGTTTTTGCTCCCCATCCTGGAAATGTTCAGATCAGTGTTGTGTCTCCTCTGACCGTGGCAAACTGGTACCGATTTTGAAATAAATTTATGCCAGTTGAGTAGGGGTTTCCTACAGCGTAAAGCTAGACATCTTGAGTAGGGGAATTCCAATTTCAATGCCCTTCTGGCTTTAGGCCAACTTTAGATTTTGCAATCCCACATCAAAGTCTATGACATGGCTCCTGGTGACAGATGTGTGGCACTAGCTCTGCTCACTGGGGAAAATAATCTGTCTGACATAGCGCTAAAGTCAACCTCTGTGTGCCATTCACCATCTCAGCCGTCTCATTTCTCTCTCTGTAGATTACCACTGCATATCTAAGCTTTTCAAGTTTTCTCTTTCCCTCAGGACCTAGAGGGTCCCTGGAGGGTAAAGACTGTCTGCAAAGTCAGTGTGATTCATGTTTTAGTTTCTGAAAAGAGAAATTTGGCATCCACAGCGCTGAAGATAAGAAACGGGATGTGTAGTATGAAGACAAAAGAGGCAGAAGGGACACCTATTCGTCACAAAACAGAGATACAGCTGAACATGATAAGGTTGGACAGATAGCGGATTTGCAAAGGAGCGTTGGCTATCTGAACACCATGTGCTTGTCAGAAATACATTTGGGAAGGAAGAGAAAGAATAATATAATTTCTGTTCCTAACATACCTTGGAGCCCAGCCAATAAGAAAACAATCTCATCACTGAGATATTTTTCTTTCTTCAACACCATGAAAATTCATGAAATATTATAACATTTTATTTCTCCAGGCTATACATTTGTGTATTGATAGATTCTTCTTTTCTGGTGACATGGTTTGAATTTTGTCCCCTCCAAATCTTGTGTTGAAATAGGACTCCCAATGGTGGAGGTGGGACCTGGCAGGAGGTGATTGGATCATGGGGGTGGATTCCTCATGAATAGTTTAGTTCCATCTCTTTGGTGATAAATGAGTTCTGACTTGGTTAGTTCGTGCTAGATCTGATTGTTTAAAAGGGTCTAGAACCTACCCCCCTACCCCGACCCCCTACTCTGTTTCTGCCATGCAATGCAATGACTTAACCCTTTGCCTTCCACCATAAATCTAAGTTTCCTGCGCCTTATCGGAAGCAGACACTGGCACTACACTTTCTGGATACCCTGCAGGACTATGAGCTAATTAAACCTCTTTTCTTTATGAATGACCAAGACTCCGATATTTCTTTAAAGCAGTGCAAGAATGGATGGACACACCTGGGTATAGAATACTTAGATTTTAGATTCGTGGAGATTGAAAAACTCAAACTGACTTGAACAACAACAACAAAAAAGAGTTTATTTGTTCATAGAACAGACATTTAATTTAGCTTCAGGCGTGATTGCATCCAGATATTCATATGGAGCTACCAGGAGTTAGTATTCATCTCCTGGCTCTTATTTCCTATATATTGGCTTTGTTCTCTGGCAGGCTATCCTGTGGTGGCAAGATGGCCTTCAGCAGCCCTAGATACACATTCTGCCGGGTTATCAATCCCAGCAGAAAGAAATGATGTCTCTGAAGAATTTGAGCAAAATCCTTAGGACCGTCTCTCTTTGATCTGGCATTGGTCATGGACTTATCCCAGAATCTGTTACTGTGGCCAGAGGGATGTGCTGATGTGATGCTCTCATTGATCTGATTGGAGTTGAGTCCAATCAAAAGCCAAGGGGTAGGGCCATCACCATCCAAATCATAATATCAATGTCAGAGAGATGTGATTTTTAAGACAGAGAAAAAGAGAGGGGGAGGATTCTGTATGCAGAGGAAGGGCAATGGGCAAGCCAAACCACAGATACTCCTCAGACCTTGAGGTAGAGGGGAGGATGAGCTTTCATTAGTCAACTTTTTTCCTAGTCCTTTTGAAAAAGGGTTCAGTATTGAGTTCCTTAGCTTCTGGGTCCAACTCACAAATAAACCAGAAGAGTAAAAATTATTATTTTCATTGGATCACCACACCAAATACAATCAAACAGGAACCAATATATCAGCAAAGGAACTCTTTTCATGACATTCGCTGACCAGCCTTAGTGACCTAATAGTTATCTCCAGGTAATATTAAGCATCAAAATGTTATTTACCCAGACACCCACATATTAATTCTCAGGCTCCCACATTGTTGGTATAGAGCCAACTCTTAATTATTGGCGAATGCAGAATATGGAAACTAGGGATCAAGCCTAAGCTTTCATTTTAGCCAACAGATTCGGACTCTTTCCCAGATAAACCTTTACCCCAGCTGTAGCAAGCAACAACACTGGCTAATTTAACTTTCACATCTGGCAGAACAGCTCCCACACATACCTAGATAGAGATGTGGGTCATACACTCCTCAACTCACTTCACAGAGTCTGATGAATTCATATCAATTCATACCAAGTGCAAAAGGGGAGCATTTTTATCATTTTGGCAAAAAGATTCAATTAAACAAGAATTCAAAAAGAAGCCAATGGTGAAAATCAAATCCAAAGTTGACATTTTCAACTTAATTCCTTCCCGCCCTACCCCCATCTAAAAGGTAGCCAAGACCCCTCAACCGTCTTCCCCACCAAAACATAAAATTTCTTCTTTCTCATACATTCTTAATCATTCTGTAAGTTTCTTTAACTACCTAAGCATAAATCTTCAGGGAAAAACTGTAGATGAGAAATGGAAAAAGTTGAAGATAGAACCTTGAAGGTAGGAAGGGTAACGGAGTCAGCTCAGGAAAATAAGGAGTGATTAGAGAAGCTGTGGGAGATGCCGAGGGGTTTTTACAATAGAAGCCAAGTTAGAAGGGGCTGGCCAGTGGTGTCCTGCTTAGGGGTCAGTTTTATTTCATCTTAAGCTGTTCTTACGCCATCCGCTCCAACGGCTAAATAACTTTCTTTTATTCACTGGAAGCTTGCTCCATGTTCTCTTTTGGAAATCTTCATATGGACCACACCTTGGGCTCAGCTTGATCACTAGCTACATGTCCAGTCTTGAAGGTGGCTTGTGCCACTGCCACTGCTACCTGCTAATGTATATCCAGGCCTCCCATGTGCCAGGTACAGTGTCAAGCATCATGCATGAATTATTTGGTTTAATTTTTGAAATAAGCCTTCAGAATAGGACATTTTTATTACTCCTATTTTCCAGATGAGGAAATTTGGCTTAAAGTGATAAAGTGTCTTGTCCAAGGTTAACCCATTAGTAAGTAGCAGAGCAATGGTGTGTCATAAAAAATGGAGGGAAGGAAGAAGAAACCTAGGAAATTCACACATTTTTCTGTTCTATTGTTGCATAACCAGACTGTGTTTGTTTATTTATTTATTTATTTATTTATTTATTTATTTTTTGAGACGGAGTTTCGCTCTTGTTGCCCAGGCTGGAGTGCAATGGCGCGATCTCGGCTCACCGCAACCTCTGCCTCCTGGGTTCAGGCAATTCTCCTGCCTCAGCCTCCTGAGTAGCTGGGATTACAGGCACGCGCCACCATGCCCAGCTAATTTTTTGTATTTTTAGTAGAGACGGGGTTTCACCGTGTTGACCAAGATGGTCTCGATCTCTTGACCTCGTGATCCACCCGCCTCGGCCTCCCACAGACTGTGTTTATATTTAAGTAAAGCTATGATTCTTTTTTTTTTTTTTAATTTTTTTATTTTATTGCATTTTAGGCTTGGTGAGAAGATATAGGTTATACTCTTTCATGTAAAGCATGCTAAAACACACCAAATAATTAAAATTACGGAAACCATTTTTTAAGATCAACACATTCTAGTAACACTGAGCTCCAAGAATACTTGGGTTTGGTTTGGTTTGGTTTGGTTCGCTTTCCTTAGGAGCATAATTTCCTCTTTTGATGAGAGAGAGCCCTACAGTGGTGACTTTCTTGGTGGTTTAGTCTTAAATTCTGGCTCCCAAGAATAAAACACACAAAAGAAAACCCATGGTGATTACAAAACTAACAGCTAGCATGCAGCAGAATTCACACAGGATGTGGAGTCAGGCTGAGTTGGGATTTTATGCACTGGTTAGCTGTGGGATTCAAGACAAGTCCTTAACCTCTACAGGTTATGAGGACGATCACAATACATATGCTCACAGGATCGCCATCAAAGTTAAATATGGTGGTAAATAGGAAGATAGGTCTGACATCTAGGAGATGCTCAAAAAAGGTATTTAATTGAAATTGTAAATACACCTATTCTTTGACCCAGCAATCCCACTTCTAGGATATAACTACTCAGAAATGAAACAACTACTCAGAAGGGAATCCACAAGTAAATAAAGGTACACGTACCAAGATATTCTTTAAGCATTGAAATAGCAAAGAAGAAAAAATTAGAATGGCTGACTAAACAGTGGTCCACCCATGGCAGTGGCTGCGAGTGTGGGTGATGGAACCCAATTGTGTGGGCAATGGAGCTGAATTGTGTGGGGGACAGAGCCAAATGACCTGAGTTGGGATCCTGGCTGCATTGATGTTATATGATTCTGGGCTAATTACTCAACCTCTTAAGACCTCAGTGTCTTACCTCTGTAAAATGCAAATGATAAAAGTGGTTACCACACAAATTGTTGTGAAGATTTAAGTGAGTTCATACTTGTAAGGTACTTAGAAGAATAAGTAGTACATAATAAACTTTGCTGAATGCCGGCAATCTTGTCATTATTTTTAAGTTTAATTTTTAATTTTTTAACTTAATTTTTGCTTCATCAAGTTACACTTTACATACTCACCAACTCCGGGTATATAGTTTGACAAATTTTTTGATTTCTGCAGTTTTGTAACCATCAATTAAGAATTTTTCTATCACCCTGAAAAGTTTTCTCGTGCCCTTTTGCAGAGTATTTCCTTCTCCGTTCTCAGGGAACCATTGATCTGCTTGTAGTTTTGGCTTTTCTAGTTTTGGATGGAATCATACATATGTAAACTTTTATGCTTGAATTCCATTGTGCATAGCTTTTTAAAAAAAATTTTATTATACTTCAAGTTCTGGGGTATATGTGCAGAATGTACAGGTTTGTTACAAGGGTGTACACCTGCCATGATGGTTTGCTACATCTATCCCTCTTCATCTCCTAATTCTATCCTTCCCCTAGCCCCTCATCGCCCACAACAGGCCCTAGTGTGTTAAGTTCCCTCCCTGTATCCATGTGTTCTCATTGTTCAACACCCACTTATGAGTGAGAATATGCAGTGTTTGGTTGTTTGGTTTTCTGTTCTTGTCTTCTCTTCTGCTTCTTGTTCTGTTTTCTGTTCTTGTGTCTGAAAATGATGGTTTCAAGATTCATCCATGTCCCTGCAAATGATATGAACTCATCCTTTTTTTATAGGTACATAGTATTTCATGGTATATATGTGCCACATTTTCTTTAGTCTTTCATTGATGGGCATTTGGATTGGTTTCAAGTCTTTGCTATTGTGAACAGTGCCACAGTAAACACACATGTGCATGTGTCTTCATAATAGAATGACTAATAATCCTTTGAGTATATACCCAGTAATGGGATTGCTGGGGTCAAATGGTATTTCTGGTTCTAGATCCTTAAGGAATCACCACACTGTCTTCCATAATGGTTGAACTAATTTACACTCCCACCAACAATGTAAAAGCGCTTCTGTTTCTCCACATCCTCTCCAGCACCTGTTGTCTCCTGATTTTTTAATGATCACCATTCTAACTGGCATGAGATGGTATCTCAGTGTGATTTTGATTTGCATTTCTCCAAGGACCAGTGAGACAGAGTATTGCTCTGTCGCCCAGGCTGGAGTGCAGTGGCATGATTGTGGCTCACTGCCACCTCCTCCTCCTGGGTTCAAGCGATTCGCATGCCTCAGTCTCCCAAATATCTGGGATTATAGGTGAATGCCACCATGCCCAGCCATCGCACACAGCTTTTGAGTCGCCAACATCATTATGTGTATTTATGCTTTGTTCCTTTTAATTACTGAGTAGTACACCATCACATGAATATACCACAAGTTGCTTTTCCATTCATGAGTTCATGAACATTCAACTTGTTTTCATTTTTTTGCTCTGAATATTCACATACATGGCTTTTGTGTGGACATGTTTTTCTTTCTCTGGGATAAACAGCTAGAAGTGGGATAGGTGGGTCATATGTTAAGTGTCTGTTTAACTTTATAGTAAACTGCTAATGTTTTCCAAAGTGGCTGTACCATTTCACATTTGTGTGTTTCTCATTCCACTTCACAGTTGCAGTTTATTATATTGTCATCATTTACTTGATTTGGGAGCCATTTAAATGCACCATGACTTGCCTAGCCTGATCAGTAGTGTCCCTGAGTCACAGGTAGTTTCCACATGAGCCCCAATATGAATGCTGCCTTGTTTTCAATCACACATGCATGCAGCTTAAACTTGTATTAAAAAGGAAGAACTATGGGCCAGGTGCAGTGGCTTACACCTGTAATCGACTGAGGTGTATCGCTTGAGCTCAGGAATTGGAGACCAGCATGGGAAACATGGTGAAACCCTGTCTCTATTTAAAAAAATACAAAAAAATTAGCTGGCATGGTGACCCCCAGCCTGTGGTCCCAGCTATTCGGGAGGCTGAGGTGGGAGGATGACTTAAGTCCAGGAGGTGAAGGTTGCAATGAGCAGAGATCTGCACTATACTCTAGCATGGGTGATGGAGTGAGATCCTGTCTCAGAAAAAAAAAAAAAAAACTTCCCATTTGAATAAAGTAGATGTAAATACAATTCCATAGTTAAGAAAAGAAATGGGGGCTAGGCAGGGTGTCTCATTCTTGTAATTCCAGCACTTTGGGAGAACGAGGCAGGTGGATCACAAGGTCTGGAGTTCGAGATCAGCCTCACCGATATGGTGAAATCCCCATCTCTACTAAAAATACAAAAATTACCTGGGCGTGGTGGCATGTGCCTGTAATCCCAGCTACTCGGGAGGCTGAGGCAGGAGAATCTCTTGAACCTGGGAGGCAGAGGTTGCAGTGAGCCAAGATTGTGCTATTTTGCTCCAGCCTGGGCAACACAGTGACATTCCGTCTCAAAAAAAAAAAAAAAAAGAAGTCGGGGGAGAAATACACACTTTTTAAAAAAATAGCAGTTACTTCTGCAGCATTGCAGGAAAGGGACAAACGGGGGCACTTTTCTCATATTTGTCTACGTGACCAAGATTGTGAATCTGTTTTTTCTCATTTTGAAGTAATTTTCAAGTAAATTAAAACATCGATTTTACTTGAATCTGACACTTTATTGGAAAAGGACTTCCTTCTTTCCTAGGGCCCCCTACAAAACAGATGTTGAGGCTCCAAGACCCCTGAAGAGTTTTGAGAGACATTACTGGGGGTGCAGAAGGGCTTTTCAAAATCTACAACGCCTAGGAGAAATGATGGGTTCGCTGGTAATAAGGCTGCTTAGAATACCTAAGGCAACGTGTGTTCCACGTGTGGCTAGAATCACATCAGTTCAGTGTGCTAACTTTGATTACCTCAGGCTGATAAGACATCCAGAAGAGTAGTTTTATTTTTCTACACATTATGATTAATAATTTTTAAAGAAAGAAAACAACTCTTGGCTTAATCATTGTGCTTTGGTATACAAAGCCTGTCAAAACACAAACATCGAATTCAGTGAATTAAAAAAATGGGGGCCAACAGGTCGACAAGCAGTCACTGTCTAGTGACAGAGTTGCCATTTGTAAGCTTTCAAAAACCCCTACATTGTTCCCTTTATGGAAGGAAATGAAGGCAGCCCCTCTTGGCTGTTGCTGCCTGATACTCTAAGTAGCAGTTTTTGCCAATTCATGACTTGATCATCTCCGGGTCCAACGTAACCTTGCCATAATCTCTCTTTTATTTTCACCAGATAGGGAGTAGTAAATAATACATGTGAACTAAACCATTGGCTTTGTCCACTCTCGTAAGTCATCCTGGCCCCTTCTCCCCGCTGCGGCCCCTAGTCTAGGCCCCTGCCTATTCAACCCAGCATGTCTGAACATTTAGTCATCTCTTCAGAGCCACTCTTCCAGGAAAAGGCTATTGTTCCTGCATTTCCTGATCGCTTATTTCCTGTCATTTTTTTCAAAAGAGAATCAAGACTATTCTAAAATCACACGAGAATTCTTCTCTGCTTCACAGTTGCAGTTTATTATGTTGTCATCATTTACCTGATTTGAGGGCCACTTAAATACAACATGACTTGCCTGGCCTGATCAGTACTGTCCCTGAATCACAGGTAGCCCTCCACATGAGCCCCAATATGCATGCTGCCTTGTTTTCAATCACACGTGCATGCAGCTTACACTTGTTTTTCCAAGACCTCAAAGAAACTTTTAAGAGTTTTCACATTATTGACACTACATCAATAACCCATCGGATGAAGAAAATGATCAGGGACAGAGAGGGTGAGCATCTTCTTAGGCTAGGGAGGAAGTGGCAGGTGATGAAGACATGGAAATGTCTCCTCTCTGCTCCAGCCCTTCCTTCAACTCACACAAAGATAAG